>NC_056735.1:1839614254-1839914254 GCF_019279795.1 Protopterus annectens
GGTCCAGTATTTATGCAAAGGAGAAAGCCAAATTAATTAATATAGAGAAGGCAGCCCCAGTGATATTCGAAGAGAAATACAGGCAAAGGCATCCAGGAATGGAAAATTTTGCAATAAGAAAAATATCACAAAGATGAAATGTAGAAAAAGTAAAGTAGAAGTTTAAAAATTAGAAGTTGAAGTTATGGAGTGCCTGTTAAGTGAAGGATTTAATGTAGAAGGTCTAACACAGATTACATCACAGCATGATGGAGTGAGTCCCCAAAGTAAGGAGAAGCAGGAGGATCAGGAGACATCTGAAGAAGAAATATGGACATTGGAAAGGAAAAAGATATTTGATATGGTGTAATATTTATGCAAAGGAGAAAGCAAAACTGACCAATACAAAAAGAGCAGAACCAAAGATATTTGAAGAGAAATAAAGGCAAAGGAATCCAGATATGGAAAACTTTGCAGTACAAAAAATAAGAAGACAAAGAAGAAAAGCAGAAAAGGAGATTAGTAATGGAGAAGTTAAAGAAATAGAAATTGAGGTTATGGAGCACCTGCAAAGTAAAGATTCAGTGTAGAAAATCTAATGTAGAAAGCACCACAACAGGATAGAGCAATGGCTATCCAAATTAAGGGGCAATCAGTGAAACAGAAAGCAATTGGTCAGGTGTCATATCAAGAGATTTTGGAGCCTTACACGGGAAACCAGTATAAACTTTCGCTTGAAGCTAGACAACAAGGGAAGGAGGAAACACTGCAGTCAGTGTTGAGGAGTGATAGGCCAGTGAATTCCCATATGACAGAGCAACGGATAGCACAGGGTGAAATTGAAGCGGGGGTACCACAGGAAGATACTATAGAACTTTCTGTAGAATGCCCACAGGAAATGGAAAACAATGGATGTGTCCTCAGTTTGGAAGAAAATGAGCTAAGAGAAGAGTTGATTGATTGATTGATTGATTGATTGATTGATTGATTTAATAGACATAGATATATTAAGATCAACGAAAGAAATAGACTGCAGAAGGTCAGTAAAACTCCAAAAGTCAGAAGTCTGATAAAACAAATAAACACAGTAATTAGGGCTGTCCGTAGAGATCCATGCGATATAACAGAAATAAACAGGATATATTACTGTGCAGCTAAATTAATAACTGATAAACTTCTACCACAAAAAACCCGGGTGGTGAGGGAAAGGAAGGGGAGAAATAGAATACCATCATGGAAGTATTGAATAGAGAAAACTATAAAGCAATTAAGACAAGAAGTGTCACTGTTTAGAAGAGGGAATAGATCAACAAAAATACTAAGATGTGATAAAAGCTGTGTGTAGTATTAGAACAGATCAGGATCTATCACGCACTATCGCAAATAAACTAAAAATGTCATCACAGGAGGAAAAACTTAGAAGATACACAGATAAATATAAAGGAAAAGTGTAAAGTAAACAATTTATCGATGACCCCAAAAAGTTTTTTTTATAGAGAATTGGGTAAACAAGGTAATAGGAATTGAAAGACTGTCAAAAACGAAGAAAAAGATGCATTTTGGAGAAGTATCTATGAAGATCCTGTGGAACATAACACAGATGCTAAATGGATAAAAGAGGTAAAAGAGAGAATAAGAAGTTTAAAGGTACAGGATATGAAATGGGCTGAAGTAACAGCCAGGGAGATAACAAAGTTAAGAAAAGCCTCTAATTACAAAACCCCAAGTCCCGATGCAGAACCTAACTTTTGGTTAAAAGTACTAACATCTTTGCCATGAGCAAGAACTATTTATATGCGTACCCCAAACAGACCACAAGCTGGCTAACAGTTAAAACACTGCTTTTGCTTGAGTGAACCTGCAAGCTACCCTAAAAATTATAGACCAATAATTTTGCTTTCCGACGACATACAAGTTATACATGGAAATTGATGCCGACAAGAGTTTATAGTCATCTAGAAGAAAACTCAGTTATGGCATTAGAACAAGAGGGCAATAAAAGAAAGTCATATGGAACAAAGGATCGTTTGTTGTTAAATAAAGTCATAGTGGAGAACTGTAAAAACGAGAAGAATCTAAGTATGGCATGGATTGACTACAGAAAAGCATTTGATAGTATCCCATATTCATAGATAAAAGTGCTTAAAAATGTGTAAGATACACCCTACACTGATCAACTACATTACCATGACCAAGAAACAGTGGCAGACGACTTTGCAGTTAAGCCATGATTAAGGACAAATTATTATCCCAGGGATAAGTCAAAGGGGGATATTCCAGGGTGACTCTCTGTCACCGTTGCTATTCTGCATTGCCCTTAACCCATTAAGCTGTCTACCTAATAGCTTAGGCCATGGGTACAGTTTGGTTCCTAGAAAACAACATAGTCTAAAGACTTCTCATCTTCTCTTTGTCGATGATAGAAAACTGTAGGAACTGAAAGCACAGCTTCAGGTTGTCAAAACTTTTTCAGATTATATTAGAATGTCATTTGGCCTTGATAAATGTGCAAAAGCAACCATTAAAGCAGGAAAACTGCAGCACCTGGAAAACATCAGTTTGGGACAAGAATGTGATATAAAAGAACTTGAGCAGGAGGGAGTGTATAAATATTTGGGAATTGATGAAGGATCAGCAATAAAACATGAGCAAATGTGAATAAAACTTAGTAAGGAATACTTTAGAAGACTTAAATTAATCTTTGATTGGCCCCAAAACGTGTTGGATAGATTTGATATTAAAACAAAAAGGATGCTTCACTCTCACCAAATGATCTATAAAAATCACTGTATACCAAGATTGTATATTCCCTGTTCTGAAGGAGGGATGGGCCTCCTTTAAATTGATTACATGTACAGGTCTGCAATCGTGGGACTCCACACACATCTGCTGACCTCACAAGATCCAAATGTAGAGAAAGTTCTGAAACGTGAGGAGAATAAATCTAAGATGACTTCTCTGCTTAACTTAGCAGAAGCATATCGGCGTCAAGCAGGAATGGAAATCAAACTAGAAGTAGATAAAAATCAGGCAGCATTTGAATGTGCCAAAAAACAAAAAGAATATAAGGTGAAGGACCAGATGAGAAGGCAAGAAATGTGGAAAAACCACAAATATAGCTGCAAGTATAGAAAACTTCTGGAAGAACCTCATGTTGATCAGGAACAAATGCAGGAATGGTTAAGGAGAGGTGCATTTAAACCAAGAGCTTGAAAGGTTAATATTGCTGGCCCAAGGTAGTGGGCTACGTACACACTGGTTTACAAGTCCATTGAATATGTGGGAGAAGCAGTCACATGTAGGTTTTGTAAAAACGATTTGGAAGCACTTCCACACCTCGTTGCTGGTTGAAGGACTGTACATGGAAAGGCATAATAATGTGGCAAGACTGTTGCACTGGGGATTGTGTAGACACTATGGTATGGAAGTGGCTGAAAAACAGTGGAAACGAGCCACAAACCATCATAGAAAATGATGAAATCTACATCACGTGGGATCATCCATTACCAACAGTTCAAAAGATAAATGCTAGAAAACTGGATATAGTGGTCCAGAAAAAGAAGGCAAAAGTAGCACTGATAATTGAAATCGCCACACCCAGTGACTACAGTGTCCTGCGTGATACAAAGTCATAAAATATCGGGATCTGCAAGCAGAAGCGAGAGCAACGTGGAAGAAAGATACCCCAGATAGTTCCAGTAGTAGTAGGAGCAACGGATCTCTATGGTCCTATTTAGATACGCTACCAGTACGTGTAACTCTGTGTATGAACTGCAGAAGGAGTCATTGCTGGGCACATTGTGGATGCTGCAAAGAGCACTATTGGCTGACATCAAAGAGTGGAACACTGCTAATTTCATGAACTTTAATCGTTCTTTGACTTAGGAATGGGGTCCATTCCCGTCATGGTATTAGAAACCCAAAAGATTGTGAGAAATTAAAAAAATGGACAGCATTAATATTTTGCATCTATAGAGGAAATCAAGGAATGCTTAAGTGTTGTGGTGAGCTGACTAACAAGAGGAACTGGGGAGGGTTGTTCACTTTCATCATTACTCCTTATTTAATCTTTAGAGTAATTTGCCAGGGACATAAGGGAATCAAACATAATGTAATATAAATGGAGAAATACTAATGAGAAAGTAGCCCTTTTTGCAGATGATACTGTGATGTGAGGTAGTGCCTAGTGCCAGCTGTGCTAAGGGGGTAGGGCAGTGCATATGTAACATATGCCAGCATAGCTAGATGGGAGTTTTGTAAAGAATTGTATGTCATTTGAATATTAAACTGATTTGTACAGATGTTTCTGTTTAACACAAGCAACTTTACAAATACATTTTTAAAAATGTGTCAACAGTGGGTCCTGCTCCACAGAAGAGAAATATACATATATGTTAGACTGTATTGTTGTAACTGATTAAATGTATATATTTTAACATAGGATGCTGGAAGGTAAGGGGTTAAGCTCAGCCCAGCTAACCTTAAGAAAATAGCCTGAAATTAAATGACTTGGTTTAGGCCATAAAGATTTTTAGGCCATAAAGATTTTATTTCACAGGTCTGAATGCAGACAGAGAAGCAATGTCTGTGAAAAGCCTTTCTGCAGGAAGGGTGGAAATGGTGCAGTTCTTTTATAGCTTCCAGGTGCTGTTTTAAGCCTTGACAAGTTCTTTGTTTGTATTGTGACACATCTGTGCCAAATCCTGGTTCTGTTGCTAGTGAGGGAGGTAGTGTGGGAACCACAGTCAGGTGACCAGATGTGATGTCATTCTGTAGCCATCAGTAAAGTTGTATTTGAATACTAGTGGAAGATGTGATAGATGCACTTTATTAGATCTGACAAGAGGCACTCGTCTAACTTCATCTTGCCTTGCTTTAGTAAGTAACTAGGGAACAGTAATTCTTAAGTCAGTTAGAAAATATAGTGAGATTAGCTAAACACTGTTTTTCTATGTCTGTCCGAGTCTTTCTATCTGTGTTGTTTTATATTTCTAGTTAATTGAAACTCTGGTGTTTATTGTAAATAGATATTCAGTATGTTCATGTTTTCTACTTTATTATTAAATATATCTATACCTTTCATTATGGCTGGTCTTTTAGAAAATATTTAACCCTTGAGAGTAATTGCATTTATTTAGTGGCACTGTGCCTCCATGTTCCTGAAAGTCTTGCTGCTTGGTTACCATTATCATATGCATAAGTATTAATTTTACTAAGAGTAATTGGGTACCCTGGTAAGAGCCTTAGAGTAGTTGGCTTTGGGTGTTCTGGTGGCAGCATATCTACCTTATAGTCTGGGTAGAGGTAATAAAGCACATAAGCTCTGCCAGCCTTTCCTAGGTGTGTGTTCCAGCTACTTTGAACAGGGTCACTGAGAGCAGTGATTTCACAGAGAGTGGTGCAGGACTTGGCTTGGAACACCTTGCTAAAGACTCAACTGTATAGCTGTGTGAGTGTGAGTTACCAGCCCGAGGACTGGAGTGTGCATTCTCTGTGTACTGGTAAGGGAAGTTGTACTTTGTGCATAGAGCTGTGTCTGAAAATACTGTGTGTGTGGCTATTTTTTTCTCAGTGAACATTCCCACCGGTGTTAGTGGTGAGGATTGAGGCTTCTTGATCACTGACCCAGAGGAGGGATGTCACAGGTACAATACTAATCCAGAACATTGGTTTAGATAAACTGAAATATTTTAATAGTATAGCAGGATATAAAGTAAATGAAGCAAAGTCTGTGGTAATGAACTGTGTCCCAAATGCATGAACCTTAGTACTAAGCTTCCCCCTTTATGCAGGGTCATTTCAAGATGATGTATCTGAGAAGTTGATTGACTTGGAAATGAAGCTAAGCAAATGTGGGAAATAATGCTCTAAAAATTGTAAGTAAGATAAGACTGGAAAGTGCGATTATGGTTGTCAATAGTAAGATACAAGCAATTAAGGTGTTTTACATAATGGGCAAATTGCAATGACAATACCCTCTTGAATATAAGTTCAAGAGGGTTTTAATGTACAAGGAGGGCTCTGCATCAAGCTTGAGGCTTCACAGCAGCATATTAAGCCACCATGAAACACAGACTGAAACCAAACAACCGGCTTTTTGTTTTCCCTCACAGCTAGTAAGTTTCTATTTAAAAAAACAAGACCAAAACTAAAAGCAACTGCGGTAAGCAACTAGACGTCAAGATCTGCATTTTACTTTCCCTTCGCTATCTGCAGTCCTTAAAGCTGCATTAAGCAAGTGTGAGGATAAAACTAATATTGCCATTCTGAGGGAAGGATACGTAGAGGTTATGAGTATGTTACTTACTGGTGACTGTGGCCTCAGCTATGCCTTATGATTCCTGCCATAACACTGTAAGAGACATGGTGATCTGAGGCACATTAGGTGTAAACCTGTGTGCCCACTTCTTTAACGTTTGAGTATGTACAGCATATGTTGCGACTGATGTGCTACTTACCAAGTACATAGATCTACCTGATGGAAATGATACTACATATATATTTGCTTGAAGTTTATGGCCGTTAGTATGTCAACAGGCATGTGTTCGCAAAACCTTCTTGCAGGATAGTGACATAGCACAGAGACTGTGAATGCTCACAGTTTGCAGGCATCAGCCAACATTGTTAGCCACAGTCATTCAGTAGTCGCCTGTATTGTGGTTACATGGATTCCAAGCAGTAGAGGATCCAGGACTGCACCCTGTTGAGCACTACTGCTTACAAATTAGCTATTGGAGGCAGATGTCCCTATGTTGCTTATGTGTGTCATCAAAGGGCCACTTAAGTGACCCGTACAATTGACAGTATTGTGGACACCTAAGTGGGTGCCTTATGAATGTTGTCTGAGCAGGAATATCGTCAGATGGCTTGGCTCAGTCTGGGAGCTGTACACCCTGATGTACCATCACCCAGGTCCTTGGTGACTACCTTGGAAATGTCCACCAGGTGTAAGAGTAATGATCCCCCTGTTGCACATCCAAACTGTGTACAGTCAACTGTGGGTAGATCACATATATGTGTGCTGACCAGCTCCATGATTGCTTCTATGGGCATACAGATATAGATACTTAGACAAAGAGGTGTATAGTTATGTTGGTAATTGGATGCACCACCTCTGTGCAAGGGTAGAACAGTTGCTGTTGTCCGCTCAGCTGGTGTGCAGTCAGTGGTGTCAGTATGACTGCAAGGGTTTCCCGTAGTCCTTGTCAGATCACTTGTAGGATGCAGCCTGGAATGTTAGAATGTGCAATAGATGCTGTGCGTGGTCCATTGAGAAGCCAGTTACAAACTGCTCTGTAAATATGGAAGTTGTGGAACAGGTTGTAGAAATGTTCTGTTTCACATGTTACCAGGGACAAGAGAGTGTAGTTGATGCAGACAGTGTGGGAGTACAGGTTAGGTATGAGTACAGACTCATTATATGTGGCATCATGATGTCTGGGGTCGGCAACAATCTGGGCCTGTCCTTTGAGATTACACATGAAACTACACTGTGCGTTGTGGTTCTGCTTTGTGTGGGTGGCTAATTTTGTCATTTACCATGTCTACACAGCATATCCCGCGGTGGTGGTGCTGCGGTAGCATTGTCGCCTCACAGTAAGACGCTGTCCGGTTCGATTCTCAGCTAGAGCGTCTTCTGCATGGAGACATGCGTGAATGGGCATACCTTCGTTGAAGGTTGTGCATCAGGGCTGGTAACTCGGCACGTAAAAATCAACTACCAGTCATTAGCGGACCGGAGTTCCGCTGTGGCGACCCCTTACCGGGAAAAGCCGAAAGACACAACAACCATGTCTACACAGCATCACAACAACACTATGTGCTTCTTTTAGCTGAGGGAGTTGTGCCTGCATGTTAGGGGGCACCCTCACCCCAACTATCACACAGCAATATCCACCTGTTATTGCACAGCCTGCTAATGGCAGTTGTCCACCAGTCAGGTTTGCTGAGGCATGACGAGTCTGTGTCCCTCCTATCCTGTTCAGCCGAGTTCATGCAGTTGTAATGCTGCTGACGTAATGCATGGGTGTAGAGCTCTGCATACGTGCCTGTCCCACCTGAAGGGGGAGGTGCAGTCACGCTATGTCAACCATCCCACAGGAGGTAATAAATGACTTTCTTGAATGTGTCTGTATTGTCTGCGGGGGGGGGGGGGTACGTGCTGGTGGTTCTAAGGAGAATGGTCTGTTGCCAGATCCCACCAGGGAGGACCTCACATGGGGGGGGCTGTAGTGGTTACCCGTATTGGTAAACAAATGATGCAATACGTTGGTTCCCAATGTGGGGATGTCATAGTACTTCTCCAGGGCATTGTAGGCAAGGACCTGGACCATCCTTTGGGCAAGTGAGCTGAAGCACGACTAAGCAACACAGTGTGTCCGTATTACACTTCCCTAATGTGTTTATGCGCTTTGACTGTCTTCTTGCAACATGCTGGAAGTAACTGCAATTCATGCTTGCACAGAGGACAACTAGCATGTAGGGCCAAACAGTGTCCCCAGATCTCTGAGTCATGTCACCTAAATATCATGAAAGGAGATAGCATGGATGCGAGCACTAATACTGTTGTACATCTCCTGACCCTGGACCAAACATTGTTACTTTTGCTTAAGGCCAGATCACGCCTTCCGACTGTAACCGGTAAAGCCCATTGACTGTTACACTATGCAGTGGATGTTGGACACCAGTCTCACTCCGTCAACCATGGCCTGATGAGGTGTATGACAATATTAGGCCAGCAGGCCATATTGGAAACTGTGTATGTTATGTACAGAGTGTTATGCCAGCTGGTGGATAGGCGAGTGATGGTCATACTCTGAAAACATAGCATCGGGAGACCTACGCTGCAATGACGCCAGTCAACAGTGGAGTTCACCATCCTCCATTATTGGCGTACCCCTTCTCCCTATTCCCTCTCTGCAGTCACAGCCACTCTCAGTGACCTCTGACTGAGTATATTAGCAGGAGATGATTGCGTAGCAGGAGCTGTCACAGAATCCCACACAGAACCAACAGTTCTCCAGGATGGCGGAAGGCCCCGTCAGTTGTCTGAGCCACTGACAAAGACTAAATGCCAGTGGCTGCACAATACTGTCCTGTGGGAAATCATCCAACCCTGCAAAATATTGTAGTGTCCATTACACATGGAGTTATGGACACAGAGTAATGTAGCCTTTGATTGTCACTGGTCAGAAACATGTGAGGATGCATTCAGTGTTGTACAACCTATTTTGACAGGTTTAGGATATAAATCCCAGACTATTCTTACAGGTTTGGGCTATAAATCCCAGACTGTCACTGCTATACTGAATGTGGCAGTCATCACACCTATCATTCTGTTCCATGGCACCCTTGCCATGTCAGTACACAGGCATATTGTACAGCTGTAGCAGCCACACAAGTTTCATGGTACACCAATACACAGTGTAGATGACATGTCCTATGGAGTCCATGTCACGACTGTACATGTGTAGTTTGTCTCCTAAATGCTTTGGAGGGGTTGTGTATGATCCCACTGTGTACCTTCCGCATATCCATGACAGGATTAACACGTCTCACCTGTTCCACACGCCCACAACATCACTGTGCTATATATATATATATATATATATATATATATATATATATATATATATATATATATATATATATATATATATATATATATATATATATATAGTACATGCCAGAGAGATGAGTATTTAACACAGACATTACACCCTACATGAAACAGGCCCCCCATGCATGTGAAGCATACATCTTCTGTAACACACATCATGTGCAGATTACACAGTGGGATGCAGAACATGACAATCATTGCTGGTTTTGGGCAACTGTCTGTACTGGACACAGGATATTTGTAGATGGGTCATCTCCATCACCACAACTTGTAGTTGTGTTAGTTCCCAAAACCCTGGTAACTCTTACCAAGAGTATTGGACCTTTTCACAGATTAGGAATGCATGAGTATGCTGAATGCTGGCATTGTCCTTGTTAGCCTGTTATACACACATAAACATATGGAGCCATGCACTTATAGTGCTGTACCTTGCTGAAGACCTTTTTTTGCTGTGCTGATATGCCATCCTGTGCTGCTTTATTGCAGCTGTGTATCCATGCTTTATCCCAACAGACCTCTGGAACAGAAACATAAACAGGTCTGTGACACACCTGTCATTGTGTAACTAACAGCCATTACAACATCATACAACATAAGGTACACAAGTATGTGGCGTACTCATGACAAATGCCAGCATACAGTATCTGTCGGTAACCACTACAAGTGGCATGACAAAACACTGCATTACACAAGTATATGTTAAGTAATATAGTCACCCTGTGCATCAGACACACAACTTCATTTCCCTGCATCAGTGGCGAGGATGACAGGAATGTGACACAGGTATCATCACTTGCACAGTGTGTTGTGTGGGGGTGCAGGAGACCTAGGCTGACCCACATGGTTGACAGCATGTGTGTGAGTCAGGAAGGGAAGCAGGCGAGATGGACCATGGAAAGGTGCCATGTGTGTATGTAGGTGACGTGCATTTGACAGTGGTGTGTGTGTGTATACACAGTCAATCTCAGTGCTAACCCTACATGTGTGTATGTTGGTTAGCTGTGGACTGTACATGATAGAGTTGACAGTTCACAGTCTCTGAGCCCAAACATGAGAACTGACTCTGCCAGGAGTTGCATGGTACCTCCATGCCCAAGGTCAGAAGCAATGCTAGTACCTGACAGCGACTGCTGTCTGCTGGGACCGTGTCCTCTGTGGAAACACCCAGGATCATGAGCCCATGGCCTACTACGTTGTGGTGTGGACAGCACACTCCCATCTGTAGCACTGGATATACTGTCAATACAAGAGCATGATTGTGCATGGCCATATGAACTCTCAGCAGATGAGGTTTCTGACCTATATCCACTGCTTAACTCCAGCCACACGTTCCACCACAGACAATGTGCAGTCCAAGAGACACTGTCTGAGCCCACCTTCTGTCCACTGCATCAGTGAACCGATCCAGGGTGTCCCCAGTGTGGTGAAGGCAGTCACTGATGTCAGACTGTGCTGCATCCATAACCCCTAAGCATACATCTGGTGTTACATTCAGAACATGCCTGTTCCTCCATGATGGCCTGAAACATGCGGCAAGTGACCCGTAATGTGATGCCTGCAACAAGTGGATGAACAGCAGGCCTCCTACAAGTACCCCTGTGAATCCACCTGTTTGGGACCTTGCTAGCTCTCTGGCTGTGGCCAGTGTCTACACTCACTGGAGCCATAGTTGCCACACTTTCCTGTTTAATGTTCCCACCCTCTGACTGCCCGGTATCCATGGCCTCCGGGGACTGGGTATGTGTGGGCATACAGACTGTGTGCGGTGACAGTGAGGGTAGAAGAGAGATATCAACCTCTGCGACATATTCGGCTCCAGAAACTCCTGCCTGTGGCCACCATCATCATCATCAGAGACACTGACATCAGGTTGCATAGGGGACAGACACCAACCCCCCCCCCCCGCCCGGTCACCTGTGATAACGAAAAAAAAGCAGTACATTAATACCCGCATTATTATGCTCTTCAGTACTATATTGTTATATCTGTAAGGCTGTATACACTGTAGTCACTTTGGCAGACCTGTTGAAAACCCAACCTTATATAATAGGACATCAGGACCATACTCTTCCCACTAACAGCTGTAGTTACTTGAAAATAACATCTCATTACACTACATCATCAACAGTGAGGTACACTGTTGACATTTTGTGTAGACTCTGCACATTTTCCACATAGGACACTCTGTAGGTCACACCTACAAGACATAGGTATGACTGTAATGTGTACAGTCAGAAAAAGTGTGTGCACTTGGCAGTCATGCCTACAATACAGCAGCGCAGACAGCAGGCCTGGGATGGCAGTCTAGGGATTACAGTGTTGTAAACCTACATCTATAACAAAACAGTGTCATGCTTACCAGGAGCAGGACCACAGGTGTAGGCAATACCTGACACCTGTGAAAAGTTGAGGGAGACCTCCCGGACAAGGTCAGTACCACCAGATGTTGCACCACAACAAGGTAATACGTCCATATAGCTCAGATTTACAGTAGCTACTGTGTTAATTTTAATTGCTGCATTGGTCACATTCTGAGTATGAGAGTAAAACTGAGGTTACCCCCCCCCCAAAAAAAAAATACCTGACACCCATGTAAAAGTATGTACACCCTGACGCACTGAATGCTACAGTACTACAATGCTGATCAAACTAAGTTTACCTGCAAAGTCCCCTGCTGTGGAAACTGTGGCACCCAGCATACCCTCAGTCCAGCCCAGGCGGCAGTCAAATGCACAGTAGACTATCCTGCGCATCAAGACCAGTAGCTTATCCGGTGTGACAACTCTCCCTCCACCACCACTCCCAGTGTGGGGCCTGTCCCCGTCCCATGGTGTGGTACTACCCAATGCCGCAGGTAGTGCAGGGCAGCAGAGGGGGCGCCACTGGTCTGGGTTCCAGATGTGCTGGTACTCTATGCCACGGCCGTTTGAGGCAAGGTATGTAGATCAGCTGGAACCATCCTACCGTGATGTCCTGTGGTAAATGAGGTATACCAATAAGTTAAGGATGATAATAACCAAGCCATTATTAGTATTAACAGAATGGAACATCAATTTAAATAATCGCGATACATGTTAATGTATATAATGTGTAACACAACATTAAATAAAATAACAGTCAGTATGTTAACAGCATGCCAGTAAGAATTAAAGCATAAGGCCAACAAAACAGTTAGTTTAACAAAATATGTTAATATTGAATCATAATAAAATATAACAAAAACTAACTATATTTTGGAAAAATGTGGTTTATTAAACAAAATGTTAATATTAAATTCTAATAATAAATGACAACGAATAAATGAAGATAAGCGGTGGAGAGAGAAAGAAAAAACGTTCCATTACTGACATTGCAGATTATATCCCTGAAAACTCTGATAATATATATTCTGCAGGTGTGGTGTCAGTTTTGAGTACAGTGACTAAAATTCCCCTATACCTGATGTAGCATGCACATACCTCTCAATCTGTTAGCATGGGTCAGTGTAGGCCAAGCACTAACAAATGCAGGTACACAACTACACAGAACAGTTTCACATAATGTGGACTTGCAGAACACCTTGGTAGTTATGTTAGTGGATTTGGTAATACATTGCATGCCAGGTAATCATTTTTCTGGTAATCCTGTGACCTATAGATTAAGCCGTTTTAATTACATTTTGAGAAATCATGACACTTGAGAGGCATGTTTGTGTACAGTACATAAACTAGACAGCAGTCATGCCTTAATTGACAGGCCTGGGAATAGAACCCAATAGCTGTCACTGCAAGGGACATCTGCAAATAATGTAGTAATTGACTACAGCAACTTAATACAGACATGCAAGGAATACAGCCATACTGGAAATAGCTTTATATATCAATCAACAATGCTGCTTAACACTTTATTGGTATTGCTGATAAGTGTCTGTGAAATCTAAACACAATATCAGCTCATAACATGGGCTACCTCACCCATATACCCTTTCTTCCTGGGTTGAGAGAAAATGAGAGCATTATGTGACTGGCAGTGGCCTAGAGATAACCTTGAACCATACTATGAGTTGGACCATACATGTGACAGGACATTTTTTTTTGCATTGTAGAACTATTAGTGTTAAAATTGACTGCACTGACAGCAGAACACATGTATGGAATACAACCATACTGCATATATTAAAACAGATGTATTTAGGAATCCGCAATGGTGTTTAACACTTTATTGGTATTGCTGATAAATTTCTGTGAAGTCCACACACAAAATCTGCCCATAGAGTGAGCTACCTCATTTGTATACCTTTACTACCTGAAGAAGGAGGAACAGAGAGCATTATGTAACTGCTATTGGCCTGGAGACAGATTTAGACTTTACTATGAGTAAAGCAACACAGTTTGCAGGCAGTACATTTTGCATTCTACAGCTATTACAGTGTTACACTTAACTGCAGCAACCTTACAATAGACAAGCAATGCATACAGTTCTACTGCAGTGGTTATGACAACAAAGCCCTGCTGTACACCATTTTGCATAGTTATTGGTATTGTTTATTGCAATACAGTTGTTCACTTGCCCATTTCTTGCACTACAGTTCTACTTGCCCATTTATTGCACTACAGATTTTCTCATGTATTCTTTACTGCAGTAAATGGTGTGTACTTTCTTGCTTATTGCACTACAGTTAGCATACTAAATCTGTACTTACCAAACTCACGGTGCAACCTGGCCAGGCACCTGGCATGGGACTCTACATTGTAAGCCAGCTGCAGCTGTTGGGAGAGAAGCACACCATTATACATACAAGTTTTGCGACATTCAGCTTACATTTTGGTAAACAGTGGAAAACTTGCTTACATATTTGTGGGGCATTCCCAGCTTTTACCTCTTGGACCTAGGTGTCCAAGGTTCCCTTCTCTTCAGGTCATCATAATGGTGGCAACACTGCTCACCTGTGCAGGGGATAACAGTAGCATTGGTGAGTTCCCAGGCCTCCACCTTACATTCCGAGCCCTGGAAGCCACCCTTCATCAGCCTGGGTTCATGGTTCTTTACCAGGAGCCCTAATAAGACCCTGGACTCCTAAACACCTCGTCTCTGCAGCCGAAACCATACACCTTCACTAGCACTGCCTGCCATATCAACAGATGATTCAACTCCAAGGAATGGTGCAGAATTCCCACCTATTCCACTTAATAAAGGTTGTTTTCCTGCCCTTACAGGTCATTGAGCAACATTCAAGAAAGCACCGGGCAGAGCTAAGCAGCATGAAAACTCACATAACCGTGGTTTTAGCAAAGCGTAGCACCACACAAACTGTAGTAGCCATTGGCATGTTTAAGCAGTGCTTGACCCCGAGCAGCAGTGCCATATTTAACAATTTTTTAAATTAAGTTACAGACATGTTGTGACTGCTATGGACTCGAACCCAGGCCCCTACTACACATTAGACCATAATTCTACCCATTTAGCTAGTTGGTTATTATGAAAACTAGTATAGCTTCACATAACTACCTGTTAACATTGCTGAGCATCATGCCGCGCCACACAAACACACTTAAACAGACCTAGAAATAATTAATTACATTCGGTTTCTATTTTTAGATGTCTGACAGGTGTCTGCTATGTATGTATAAGTGCCGCTCGACTCTGCTGCTCTCCGTTCCGCGCAAACTGCAGTTGGAAAAACGAAAAAGAAAAAATGTAATTATAATTAATTACATCAGGTTTCTATTTTTAGATGTGTAGCAGGTGTTAACTGTCTGTATGTGAGCTGAGCTTGGCATTGCTGCACTCTGCACCGTGCAAACACACAGAGAGGGGAAAAAAATAAAATTACAAAAATAAAATATTACACATTTACAACAATTCACAGCATTTCTGCAGTGCTGGGGGGGACATTACAGGGAGCCTCACTAGCCTCTACACTTCACCCTACATGGATTCAATATTCCTGTTCCTATGCTCTCCCTCTGCAGCGTGCCACTGAGGGGAACAGTGGCCATGTACACGGATACATTCCATGTAGGCTCTACACGGTGCCTACATGGATTTTATTAAATCCAGGGGCTTATTTATTTAATTTAATTTCATCTGTTTGCATTTTGTACTTTCATTGTTCTGTGGTCATGTCTGAAAAGGATCTGAGGACCAGTGGACTCGCCTAGTTTACAAATCAATAAATAAAATGGTCCTTTCTGTGATAACTCAGCTTTTGATACCATGATAACTACAATGCTAACTACAATGCCTAGCTTATAGCGGTCATCAAACGTAATTAGCCAAACGTCTGGGTTTGTTGTTTGAAGATCATGGAAATGGGTACTGAACTGGAGGATGTACTGAACTGGAGGGTGTCCCGGCATGGAGCCCTCAAGTGCACACTAGTAATCTTTTATACACACACACATGTATATATATATATATATATATATATATATATATATATATATATATATATACATGTGCTATCATCCAGTCTGCTGTCCACTTGTTTAGAGTGAGAGTGTAGGTGTCATCGGAACAATAGAAAGTGCTAACCTGATAATTATACAGCAGAAAGTTCCTTTTTGATTTTTTACTGGTATCCCGGCTGTCAGCACCCCCCCCCACCCCACCCCAAACACCCTGCTGACTTATTATTTCATTCTGCAGGGTTTAGAATTGAGCATTTGTTCATCAGAGTCAGAGACCCTGATGGAGATGGGAATCTGCCAATGGCAAGCTGTCATACATTTCAGGGTCCACTCTTGCCACATGGTGGCCAATGGCTTTGAGATTGCCACTGTCTAGGAGGGAGACATGCCACTGTGTGCCAAGACTAATAGTTTCCTTGCAGCATTTAACCTTGGTGAAGCTGTACCTTGCAATAGCCTATTTTGCCAGCTTGGGTCACGCAATGGCAGCTCACTCACCTTCTTGGATGGCTTTTCCAAGAATGTAAGCCATTACTGTAACTTGGGTTGTATGGTTTGCAATTGGAGCTTTATCCTTCTGCACGTTAGGGCAGAAAAAGATTGTAGGTTTATTCTCATTGAAAAAGAGCAGTGTAAGTAGGTTTTAAAAGCTCCCTCGTGGGTAACTAGTTGGCTTTTTGTGGAACTTGTCAAGTAGTCATAATAAACAGCTAAGATAAATATATGTGCAGATCCTATGATTTGTAGTAATGAAGTAATGTTTTTCAGGAGGAATCTTTATTTGAGTTGTGCCAAAAGTGTAGCAGTGGCTCTGCCTTTAGGAGGAATAAAACCGGAGATTTTCCATAGAGAAGACCGTTACATTTTGATCTAGTTCTGTGTGATGGTCAAAGATGAGAACTTGATCCAGCCTTAGTCAAAGATATGCGTGTGTGTGTGAGTGTGTGTGTCTGTGTGAGAGGGGGTCATTGATGGACCAGTGAAGCAAGCACATTTTTTTAAGTCGGAGAGTGGTAGCTAATGAGCACTGGTTTTAATTTGTTGGGGTTGGCATTCAATCCAGTAGTTTATTTGCAGCCTTGCTACTGCAGTTCCCACTACTTGCTCCCACTATTCATGAAGGACAGGCGGATCATGGGAGTCCATTTGGAGGTCCTCATATACTTATTTTATTTTATTTCAACTTTTGTTGCAAAACAGTTTTTGTATTCATTTACACAGAATAGAAAGTCCAGTATTACAAAATTCAATTGTACAGTATTTAAACGGATATATATGAATGCCCAATTAATTTGAGTGCTGGTTTGTCTAGCATATTTTGGCCAACAGATCTTATTTACCCTTTTGGTTACTGTTGTTTCCATACGTAGAACTGCCTGTGTTGATAAATTCCTTCATTATTGCCATACGGTTTGTTTGAGAGGGGAACATGTATTGATTTCCATCTTCTTCATTGTACATTTATATGAAGTTCAACAAATACAAGTAAGGTGTTCTGGAGGAAAGGTTGACGGATCCTTGAAGATGAGCTTGCCTGTAATCCGTAAACAATCTAACCTCACAAAACTGTTGCAACACATGCTTAAATACTAGTGGTGTTTAGCATTCCCAGAAAATGTACGCACAGTCACGTAAGACATTAGTTAAATATCTTCAACAAGTTGGAGTGTTGGGGTACATTCTGTGCAGTCTTGCAGGTGTATAGAAATACTTAAACTGGCAATTAATACTACAAGAACATACATTTCTGGAACAGTGTGACCTCTTGTGGGAACAGCTGAAGACTGGTCCATTCATCTTCATTTATAGTTGTAGCTAAATCATGTTCTGCATGTTTGTTTGTGTGTGTGATCAGGAGAGATTATTACTAGAATATGATACAACTTACCAGTAACCACTTCGGAGTCTAAACTGCTATTTTTGGAGTTTTATATCCATACTAGCCATCTAGACCAGTCTTGTTTTTTTATTTGTAAGGAACATTTTGTTTTTCAAAATATTCATTAATCTTGCATATAGCAGCTTATAAATCCATGGGAAGATCACACTTTTCCATAACACTTCTGATGAACTGCTGATTGAGGGCTCAGTGTCTGTTATTCTAAAAGTGTATTAATTCTGGTTTAAGCACTTGGGCTTTCAGGCCAGTTATTTTACATTAAGAGGGTTCGTGATCTGCACTCTTGTGGGAGGAGAGGCTGGACTCTGCCCTTCTGAGCTGGGAATTTCTGGTTAAAGGCTTATAGTGCATGTATATCTGAACTGCTTCTTACTGAAATTGGTACACCTTGTTTGCTGTAGCATAGACTAGATCCAGGCCTGCTGAATCTAGCTTTGTTTGTATAACTTGAGCACTAATCCAGGCATTATTTAAAATATTCAGTTGTATTTATTACTGCTTGGTAGTAACTTGGTTAAAGTGTAGCTATCATTCTAAGTCTTTTGGATTAAGCACTTGGGCTTCAGACCAGTTGTTCTACATTAGGAAGGTTTGTGGCATGCACTGTGGTGGCAGGACAGGTAGCTTTCATCCTTCTAAGTTGGGAACTGCTGATTGAGAGCTCAGTGTCTGTTATTCTTAAAGTGTATTAGCTCTGGTTTAAGCACTTGGGCTTCAGGCCAGTTATTTTACATAAAGAAGGTTCGTGGTCTGCACTCTTGTGGGAGGAGAGGCTGGACTCTGCCCTTCTGAGCTGGGAATTTCTGGTTAAAGGTTTATAGTGCCTGAATATTTGAACTGTAGCTTACTGAAATTGGTACACCTTGTTTGCTGTAGCATAGACTAGATCCAGGCCTGCTGAATCTAGCTTTGTTTGTATGCTTGTTATTTCCTGAACGCTAATTCCACCTAAAACGCAGCTTCTCAGCTTCTGTGGATCCCTAGTGATATCTGCATTGCTTACTGTACTTATTTCCTTGCTTCGCTTGAAAGGAAGTTACTGTTTGTCGTTTTTGCATTTAAGTTACCTGTAACACATTGCACTTGTTACCTGGCACTTGCTCACTAAAGCAATTATAAGTCAGCACTAAAAATTAAAAGCACTACACCCTCGCCCCCCATTGGCCCTTGTTTTCAATTATAAAGGAATTCCCAATATTATTCTAGCATGTCCAAAGGTCAGTTGTCAATCTCCTCTCTGGTCCAGCTGGTGAATATGGGAATCTTGAGGCAATGTTACAACTGCCTCATGTACACAGACAACCCTCTCCTCCTCCCAACAAATTCCAACACATGTGAGAGATGCAACCATATAGCCAAACTGGAGGCTAAGCTCTCTCAACTCAGTACTGGCAAAACCAGTCAGGAGGAGAAGGAAACCACACTCACTACAATTCCAGTCTCACATAGACCTACCACGACAGCAAACCAAACACATAATCACACAAAACGCAGGAGGCACTAAATAAACAGCTGCCTAAGCAGCAGAGACCTCCAAAGCAGACACCCAAGCAACCGCTACCCCAAAAAAAACCACGTGCAACACATATCTCACAAAGCCAGTGTGCCAAACAGTCACAGCCCTTAAGGCTAAACAACACACCTGATACACTTGTAATAGGTGACTCTATCGTCAGGCACACTGACGTCCCGCTCACCAGGCTGAACAAGGAGAAGGTCACGGTGAGCAGCCTGTCTGGAGCTAGGATCCACCACATAACACAAGCACTCAGGTCACTCCAAGGCAAGTACAAATATGACTCAGTCATTGTCCATGCTGGTGTGAATGACCTGAGACGTACCTCCCTGGACTACATGAAAAGAGACATAGAGGAGCTCTCTGAGCATGTAGCCCAGGCTGGTATGACCCTGACCTTGAGTAGCATCTTACCCTCACCAAGAATGATGCCACAGTATGAAGACAAGATGAACAATTTCAACAATTGGCTTAAGTATTGGTGTCATTCAAAGGGGATCCAATGCCTGTCAGCTTGGGATGATATGCACAACAAGCCACGATGCTTTGCTAGGGACGGCTTGCGCCTGTCACCCTTGGGCTTTCGGATATTGGCAAAGGCTCTTGCTACCCCCATAGTGCCTTTTTTAGGCAAGGCTAAAAAGACAAACCCACCTCCATAGGTATCACAAGGGATAAGAAACTAAGAGTAATGCTACTCAACGCTAGAAGTCTAAACCTCAAGATGCACGCACTCGAAACTCTCCTTAGCATGGAGAACATCGATATCTGTGCAGTAACAGAAACCTGGTTCAGGGCTCCCGAGAGCACCCCAGCACTACCAGGTTATACCTCATACCATGCTTTTCGGCCCCAAAACCTGGACCGAACCACAAAAGGAGGGGGAGTATCGATATTCATCAAAGATACCCACACCTCCAGGTTGGTGGCAAAGCACGAAGCATCAGAGACTATCCATGTGCAACTAACAGTGGGTAAAACTGCCTTCCAGTTTATAGCCTGCTACAGACCACCCTCCCAAACCCAGGAACCCCACTCGGCCTTCCTGAGAACACTGGAAAATATGAAGGTCTCTCCGAACACCATTATATTGGGCGACTTCAACTACCCAAACATAGATTGGGAGCATTACTCTAGCTCCAACACCCTTGCCCAAAGGTTCCTAGAATTCATAAACTCAAATGCTATGGAACAACTTGTTACCACTCCCACAAGAGGGGAAAACATACTGGACCTGATCATCACCAACATGGGGACTCTATGTTCCAGACCAGAAGTGTATCCCTCACTGGTAAGATCAGACCATAAACTGATCTCACTGGATATTCACATCCCGACCCCACCCCTTGCCCAGAAAACCACAGTGAAAAACTTCTCTAAAGCAAATTTCACACGCCTCACAACCGAGGTGGAATCCTTCAAAGCCCCCGGGCCTGTGGAAAATACGGCCCAGACCGCGGAATCCTTTATAAATGCATTCTATGAACACCTTCAGGACTGCATGGATCATGCAATCCCAAATAAAACCAAGACCCAATCCTCCAAAGGCAGACGACCTGTCTGGTGGACCCCAGCCATAAACAAAACTATACAATAGAAGGAGGAAGCTACTACAGGATAGACCAAAATCCCAAAAAGGGAAGGCATCTCTGATCAGTATTAGCAAAAAACTAAGGGCACTCATAAAATCGTCAAAGGCCAGCTTCGAGAGAAAATTGCACAGGACACTAAGGATAATCACAAGGCTTTCTTTAGTTATGTTAGGAACCTGGGTGGGAATTCCCAGATATGCTCAGAATTAGTCCAAAATGACAAACAATACACTGATCCCACAGACATTGCCAACATCCTAGCTGACAGGTTCAGCGCAAACTACTCCCCCCCCTCCCCACCAAAACGGCAAATATCTATCCCAGCAGAGTGCTGCCCCCCTGACATCTCAGATGCTCAGGTGGGAGCCGCCCTCTCCAAAGCAAAAAACACAGCATCAATGGGACCAGACGGTGTCCCAGGCTGCGTCCTACATGAACTCCAAGAAGAGCTAAACCCAAACATAAAACTACTGTTCAATCTCAGCCTTACTACAGGATATGTACCCAAAGAGTGGCGTACCGCAACAGTGGTCCCTCTCCACAAAGGTGGTGCCTCAACGGACCCTGGAAACTATCGCCCCATAAGCCTGACTAGCTTGGTCTGCAAAGCTATGGAAAGGATCATCATGGACCTCATAAATAAAGATATTGGGGACCTACAGACACTGGATCTTACCCAGTTTGGCTTTGTTAAGGGCAGATCCTGCCTCTTAAACCTGGTTGACTTCTTTGAAATAGTCACCAAGGCCATTGACGAAGGGAAGGTGGTCCACACAGCCTATCTGGACCTCGCAAAAGCCTTCGATACAATACCCCACTCGGGCATTATAGATAAGATCACCAGCTTAAATATAAACCCCTATGTCACTAGATGGGTTGCAAACTGGCTCAAGGACAGAACCCACATGGTTAGAATTGCTGGAGCCATGTCAGACTCCAAACCAGTTACAAGTGGCGTCCCACAAGGCTCAGTCCTGGGACCTCTCTTGTTTGGTATATATTTCTTGGAGGTACAGGCCAACATGGAAGGACTGTGGCTGACCAAGTTCGCAGATGACTGCAAACTGGGCCATAATCGACTCTCCAGCCGACACAAGCATCCTCCAAAAGGGCCTCATAGAAACAGACAACTGGTGCCAGAGCCATGGCCTCAAGCTAAACACCAAAAAGTGTATAGTCATCCCCTTTGGCAAAACAAAGTGCCCACAAATTACCACATAGGTGGTAATCCATTAAGTACAGAAGAAGTAATTAGGGACCTGGGGACCCAAGTTGATAGCAATCTCTCATTTGACAACCACGTGGCCAAAGTTGTTAGAAAAACATTTTATATAGCCCACCTAATCATGAAGGGATTCACATCTAGGTTAGGGGAGGTCATCGTGCCTCTTTACTCATCCCTCATCAGGCCCATAATTGAGTACAATGCCCTTTTGGGATGTACCTTACCAAACACCTGCAGCAACTGGAAAGACCCCAAAAGTACCTCACCAAGAGGATCAAAGGGCTCAAACAGATGCCATATGCTGCCCGGTTAAAGAAACTCCAGCTCTACTCAGTGGCATACCGCCTGCTCAGAGGTGACCTGTGCCTGACGTATAAGGCCATGTCCAACCCAGAATTAAGGGACATGCTGCACCTCAAAAAATCCAAATCCCATCGAGCTACACGCTCGAGAGACTTGAACCTCAGCACTGAAATAAATCGGACATGCTGGAGGGACAGATTCATAACCCAGAGGCTCCCTTCACTCTGGAATAAAATTTCAGTCCAGGTTAGGCAGAGTCCCTCATTGACTCTTTTCAAGAGGAATCTTGATAAGTGGATGGGAGATCGTAGGTTTACCCCGGTATCACTTCTGTGTCACTGTTAGACAGAGGCACAGTATACTAACCTCGAAAAAGGGCATAGCAAAATTAATTTAAAATGGCTGGCGAAAGCCAAACATACTCTGGCTAGGCTTATAAATGCCCTAGGGCAGATAGCCTAGTATGAACCTATGAACTTGACCATGAGATTGAACAAACATTTTCAACAAGTTGCTGTCTGTATACTAGGCCAGAGCACCTCCTTATCTGTGTACATATTTGTGCCAACCAGACTCCCTATAAACTGAGTTCAGTGGTGAAAGATTGTGATGACATGGTTGTAAACAACATTGAAAGAGGGATTTGAGATTTCTTCAGATGTTCTTCCTGTTTCACTGTTGCAGTCATTACATTTGGGTTATCTGCCTGCAGGTAGCCCTCGGCCGGCCTGCATATCAGTCTTGGATTCCTATGTCGGATGTTGTCTCTTCTTCCATGACGTCAGGTCGTCAGGGGTATAAAACTTGCAGCCGACGCCATTATATCAGTCTTTCTTGCAGCGCTGTGCCTGAAGCAGAAGCAGTTCGCAAGTGCTAGTCGGCTGACTCCTGAAATTTTCGTTTTCGAGTATCAGAATCGAAGTCTTCGAAAAAAGCTAAGTACCCCGTTGGGGATCCTTTTTCTTGCTCTTAACCAATGCCAGTAAAAGTTAACAATTGTCGTACCTGTGGAAAGCAAATACCTCATAAAGATTTTCATTCGTACTGCATTCCTTGCTTAGGCCCAGACCAAGACATCCCTCGCTGTTGGTTTTGTGCCTTATTCAACCCTCTAACAATTCGTCTGTCTATTTTCACAGCAAATTATTTTGGTACTCTGTTAGAAATGGCTTCGGTATGCCATCTGACTACCGATATTCTAAATGTAGGGATAAAGACAGACCGCATTGGTCCAAAACTGCCAATGACACATCCGTTAAGCTAGTTGCCAGTTCGCTGGTACTCAGTGAGGCTCTTTCGCAGCCCTGGATACCCGTTACTTCAGATTCACAGGCCTCTAATGAGACCCATTCGGAGTCCGGTATGCCGTGAGATGCTTCTTCGACTATGGAACCTACGGATGTCTCTACCTTGGATGGGTCCGGAGCCGCTGTGCAGGTACCGGCATCTGAGGGTGTATTCAGGCCTACAGATTTGCATTTTAAACCAACGCCATCTTCATCAAGGCCTAAAACTTGATCCACTCCTAGAAAACAGACATCCAAACCGCATGATCAGGCCCATATGCCTAAAAAACAAATGCTTAGAATGGCTGAAGACCTTATTTTTTTAATTTGGGGAAGCCAGCCTTCCCCCTCTAAGAGACCTAGAACTGATTTTCCTTCTATTTCTTCTGATCAGGATTCTGAAATTTCTGTTTCTTCTGATTACCAGGATTTGCCCTTATCTACCTATGAGGATTCCGATGCAGATGATTCCTCCCCTCCAGAAGCTTTTTCTTTTGGTGAAACCTTGCACAGTCTTAGGGAGCATTTCCGTTGGGAAAGCCAGGACTACTCTGACTCCAAAAAGAGGCTTAGGGAATTCTTACTCCTCCCTCAACACAGGCCATTAGCTATTCCTCCTGACCTGGACATTGTAGAGGACAGACACTTTGCCTCCAGCTCCCAGGAAGCCTAACCGGTATTAAAGAGTAACTGACTCCCACAAAGTTCCTCTTCAAGAATCCTACTGCGGACCCAGAGACTATTTCCCAAGGACCTAAAGGCATTAAGGCTACTACTGCCAAAAACCCTACCCCATCTGATAGAGATTCCAGGGCCTTGGATAGATGGGGTAAGAAGGTATACACTTCTGCTACTTTGGCCATTAGGGCCTTAAACTGCCAGTTTCATATGTTAAAGTATCAGCAGCATATTATGTTGTTGCTGTGTCTTTCTGCTTTTCCCGATTAGGGGTCGGCACAGCGGAACTCCGGTCCGCTAATGATTGGTAGTTGATTTTTACTTGCCGAGTTACCAGCCCTGATGCACAACCTTCAACAAAGGTACGCCCATTCACGCATGTCTCCACGCAGAAGACGTTCTAGCTGAGAATCGAATCGGACAGCGTCTTACACCAGCCCTGATGCACAACCTTCAACAAAGGTACGCCCATTCACGCATGTCTCCACGCAGAAGACGTTCTAGCTGAGAATCGAATCGGACAGCGTCTTACTGTGAGGCAACAATGCTACCGCAGCACCACCACCACACTACTTAAACAGAAAATGATGTTGATTCCTGACTGTGCTGAAAATAAAGAATTACAGGATTTAATGCATTCTGCTGAACAAGTTGGTAAACATACTTTGCAATGTGGTTTTGACTCTTTAGAAGCATCTTGCAGGACTGCTGTCACTGGGTCTGTACTTAGAAGGCATGCTTGGCTTAAGGAGCAAAATTTGCCAGATCATGTTAAAGCTAAATTACTGGATGCTTCCTTAAACCAAGACCGCCTGTTTGGTAACAAAATAGAAGTCCTGAAAAAGATTTAGGGAAAAGCTAAATCTATGCAAACTGTTAAAGATTTCCTGCAAGTACAGCCTCCTAGATTTAGCAGATATTGGCCTTCTAAGAATTGGTCCTTTCCTGTCTGTTCCAGGCCTTCAGTCCAAACCCAGGAACAGCAGACCACCTAGGCTACAGTCTCAAGGTACTCACAGGCCTAAGCAGTGGGGGGCTCCCACTTCCAAAGCTGGAAGTAGTAAGACACCCCCCCATGGAAAAATGTCACAATTACTTAACCTTAAACCTTCCAAGCCCTGCTCAACTGCCTGCTCCCTTAGGGGGAAAGGTCGCCCTGCATGCAAAAAACTGGGAACTCATTACCCAGGACAAATGGGTTTTAAATATAGTTTTCCAAGGATACAGATTCTACTTCCACACCTTACCATCCCCAAACGGTTGGCCAGACCTACCCCTAAATAAGGGGGCAGAGGCTCAACAGCAGGTCCTCTCTCTCTTCTAAGTAGCAGGGCTATTCAACCTGCCCCAGCAGAAGAAAGGGGGCAAGGTTTTTACTCAAAACTTTTCCTGGTACCCAGGAAAGACAGCTTCTGGCGTCCTATCCTAGACCTCTCTATTCTAAACACCTTTTTGGTAATCCCAAAATTCAAAATGCTAACACTTCAACAGCTGCTTCCTATGCTAGGCAAAGATGCCTGGTTGGCAGCCTTAGACTTAAAGGAAGCTTACCTGCACATTCCAATAAGGGAATCTTGCAGGAAATATCTACGCTTCAGAGCAGGCTCCATGCGCTATCAGTTCTCTGCACTTCCCTTTGGCTTATCTACTGCGCCCAGGGTTTTCACAAAGTGTCTAGCTCCAGTCATTGCATTTTGCTGGCAAAGAAATATTCAAATATACCCATACCTGGACGATTGTCTAATTCAGGCAGAAAGCCAGGACATGCTACTAAAACATCTGACATTTGTAAAGAAACTTCTAACCTCACTGAGGTACACCATAAACTAAACTAAATCTCATCTAGTACCCTGCCAATAAGTTGTATTCTTGGGAGCAAGCTTGAACACAACTTCCCGGATGGCTTACCTCACACCAGAGAAACAAGTTTATTTGACAGCCTACTTCAAACTACTGGCCACAGAGACCTAGCTATCTGCAAGGAAAATCCTGCAAGCCCTGGAGTTCATGGCCTCTTGCATTCTTCTAATTCCATATGCAAGACTGCATATGAGGAAACTACAATGGTATCTAAAAAGCCTATGGTGTCAACATTCTCAGGACCTGGAATCAATGATTCCTATCATTCTTTGCATAAAGACAGAGTTCCTTTGGTGGGCAGAGGCCTGCTACCACAACAAGGGGTTCCCATTCACTCTACCCCCTGCCGCCCAAACCCTAACAACAGACACATCGGACTATGATGGGGGGGGGGGGGCTCACTTGACAGGGCAGTGCATTCAGGGCAAATGGAACCCAAGTCAGATGCACCTGCATATCAATCAAAAATGTTAGCTGTACAGAATTCCCTGACAGCCTTCAAGAACCACATTCTTCCAGGATAGTTACTGGTAAAAACAGACAAAACCACTGTTATGTGGTACATAAACAAGCAGGGGGGAACCCACTCGTACCCTCTCTGCAGACTAGCCATGACTCTGTGGAACACAGCCTTGAGCTACCAAGTGCACCTACAAGCTCAATTCCTGCTAGGCAAGCTAAATTCACTGGTAGACGACCTAAGCAGAAATCTCATGGACCCACATGAGTGGAAACTGGAACAAAAGATATTCAGCCTTTTGAGAAACAAATGGGGGAATCCAGAGATAGACCTGTTTGCCTCCCTCCAGAACTACCAATTGGACAAATTCTGCACAAGGACTTCCTACAGTCAAGCTTGGAAAGTGTATGCCTTGTCATTCACCTTCTCAGTTTATGCATTTCCCCTTCTGCCTCTCCTCTCAAAAGTTCTGCTAAAGATCAAACAGGACAAACCAAGGCCATTACTGATTGCAATAGACTGGCCACGCCAACACTGGTACCCCCTCTTGCGCAGTATGTCACTGCTGGAACAATGGCACCTGCCTCAGTCCCCTTCCCTGCTGTCCCAGCAGGAGGGCCAGATTCTGCACCCTCAAATTCAAACCCTGAACTCTGCAGCCTGGCTAATTCCTTGAGCTCTCCATTAACATCCCTCAGTAAGCAGGTGCTAGATGTCATTCTGGAGGCAAGGAGGCCTAGTTCTAGAAAATCCTATGCTGAAAAATGGAAAAGATGCTGTTCCTGGAGCAGACTCAGGGTATGAACACAGCGGTGCCCAACTTACAGCATATTCTTCAGTACTTAACAGAGATGCTCCATAAGGGCCTTTCCTTTTCGTCAATCAAAATTCATGCCTCTGCCATTTCAGCTCATTATAATACTGAACCACCACTCTTCTCTCACCCCTTGCTACAGCAATTCCTCAGAGGGACCAAAAATTTAAGACCACCCAGGAGAGCCCCTACTTCAGCCTGGGACCTTAACTTTGTATTGGAAAAGCTCACTCTACCTCCTTTTGAGCCAGCTGCAACTGCAGAGTTGAAATTCCTTTCTTGGGAAAACAGCCTTCCTTCTAGCCATCACTTCAGCAAGAAGGGTGTCTGAATTACAGGCCCTCATGGCAGTGGAGCCCTTCATCATCTTCCATGCAGACAGGGTGTCCCTCAGGACCAATCCTTCCTTTATGCCCAAGGTGGTGTCTAGTGTGGCCCTTAATCAGTCCATTCATTTGCCTACTTTTTTCCCAAATCCACAAAACAAGGGAGAACGAATACTGCACTCTTTGGACATGCACAGGCAACTTAGATTTTATTTGGACAGGACTAAGCCTCTCAGAAAATCTGAACAGCTGCTAGTTGGCTTTGCAGCTGGGGCAGAGGGGAAGGCCATTTCAAAGCAAACCATTTCTAAGTGGATAGCCCATTGCATTCATTTCTGCTATAAGCACCATGGAAAACCTACCCCACAGGGGATAAGATCACATTCCACCAGGGCTGCATCTACCTCTACAGCCTTTCTCAGAGGTGTCCCTATCAGGGACATCCTTGAAGCTGATACCTGGAGCTCTGTACATACCTTCACCAAGCATTACCACTTGCCTATTTTTTCTAAATCCAGAGCTGGTTTTGCCACTGCAGTCTTGCAGGGCTTAATAGCTGGTCCTAATGCTCTCTAGCTTTGGGAATCAACCCAAATGTAATGACTGCAACAGTGAAACACGAAGAACATAGTGCAGTTGTATACACTTACCATAAATGTAGATGTTAGAGTGTATTCACTGTTGCAGTCCTGGTTACCCTCCCTTCAGCCCCCTGACTTCTCTTGGCTATACTTTTCTTCTTATTTAGTGTATTTCAGCTTTCCTGGTGTATTTGCTTTTTTGTTGGAGGTGTGACCTAACACAGAATTACATCCCATTATGGGGGCACCTGACATCCGGGGCAAGAAAAACTGATGTAATGGCATCGGCTGCATGTTTTATACCCCTGACGACCTGACGTCATGGAAGAAGAGACATTATCCAACGCAGGAATCCAAGACTTTGATATTCAGGCCGACTGAAGGCTACCTGCAGGCAGATAACCCAAATGTAATGACTGCAAGAGTGAATACACTTGAACATCTACATTTGTGATGTGTACACATTTGTGATGTGTCCACAATTGTACTTTTTAGAGGGGAGGTGTATTGATTTCCATCTTTTTCATTGTACATTTATGTTATGTTCAACAAATCCAAGTAAGGAGTTCTGAAAGGAATGTTAAGTATTTTTTTTTAATTTTATACTATTTTTATTATTTTTTAATTGTTAAATGGGTTATCCCACTGGATACAAGTGTCCCTTTCAGGTGCAACTTGGCAGCACTGCCTAGTTGAATGACTTGCTCAGACTCGCACAGTAGGCAAATGGATGGATGAGTAAATAATAACTGGAGACTGATGCAAGTCGTTATTATGGTAAGCAGTTTTGGTTGGTCATAAAACTGATGATGGCAATATATATTATTCTTTATGAAAATTAAAGGGACTGCACCTGTCCAAGTTCTCATTGATTTCGGTGTAAAAGGTAGTGTAAACAGCAAGAGCTGGTTAGTGGGAATGCTGCACATCAGCAACACTGAGTGACATCTGCAGTTGGTGAGACTACGTGTTCAGGGCAGTACTTCGATGTCTGATAATAAGCAGTTTGTTCTTTGCACTGCCAACTGTGGTGAAGCATATTGAGTATAAGCATTCTTAGTACAGGATACACATTGTCCTTATTTTACTTTGCTGCATGGAACTGCAGATGTGAATGCGATTACATTTCCTTAATAATATCACTGGAGCAAATGTTTCTCTTTCTTTATATGACTGTAAGTGCACTTGCCTTTGTTTATTTTCCAGGTGGCATTGCATGTGTGCTAATAGGACAGCCCTTTGATACATCAAAAGTGAAGATGCAGACATTCCCTACCTTATACAAAGGATTTCTGGACTGTTTTACAAGTACTTTTCGACAAGTGGGATTTAGAGGACTTTACCAGGGTACCACACCTGCACTTTTGGCTAATATATCGGAAAACGCCGTCCTTTTCATGTGTTATGGGTTTTGTCAAAAAATTGTAAGAAAATTGTGTGGTCTTGAAAGTGGAACACAGCTTAGGTAAGCCATTATAAGATCATTTTTTTTTTTCCGTGTAGTACAGTGCATTTGGATTTTGTTGGCAAGTTTACAGGCAGCATAGTTGTTAATAGTTTGTAAAAACAGAGCTCAGAAATAAGTCTGAGTAGTACAAAACTTAGACCCTGATATGGATCCCCTTCTGTTTATGCATCATGTGCTGGAATCCAGGGAAGAAACAGTGTATTAGCTATGATCAGGAAGGGTCAGTTTGCTTTGCATGCATGTAGGTAAACTTCCCTTGTGATGTTTTCTGTACAAGATAGCTCTCATGTCCCACCACCAAGAGCTTGGGGGAGGATTCTAAATGTAAGGTACGTAGCAGTAGGTAGTTATGGGTGGAATTGGGAGTAAAAGTAAAGCCAAGGAGATGGAAGTAATTTAAGAAAGGGCTGGGATGATAACTTTTTTCTTCACTGTATTTTTTAACAGAGAAACAGGTGTTAAAGTAGAAGTCAAGTTTCAAAACCTTTGTGGGTAGGGGGATAAAGCCCTGACTGTGGCTCAGGCAGCTAGAGTCTAAATTTCGCTTAAATAGTATCTTGGGCACCTTTAGGTATCTGAGGCTGGGATTTGACTGAGAGGCCAATGCCAGCATGCCCATCATAGGAGGAGGAAGGCAGCTGTGGCTAGTCACCAGGGTGACACCTAGTAGGAGCACTAGGTGTTGTGTAGTAGAGTCTGATCCAGCCAGGTGCACTGTAACATGATGCACTCGCTGCAGTTGTTGAGGGGACCTTGCCATACGGAGGCACATTTCCCTTTTGAAGATGGCAGTGGTAGAGCTCAGAGGGCAGAGTCACTGCCAAGTGAGAAGGCACCCCCCCCCCCCCATAACAGCAAGCTGGCCTGTTTCTCATCACCCATCTCTTGCTGGAAGTGGAGGGCCTGTCAGAATTTCTTGGCAGAAACCAGTGGGCTGTAGGACTTTTGCTTAGATTATCAGGCTGACGTACCTTCAGAACAAATGGGCTGATTGAGTGCTGATAGTGGAGCCAATGGACACAGTCCTGAGAGGAGCAAATAAGTAGCTAAATTAGAAGCCATGCCTCAGTCTGGCTTTGTGGTATAGAGAAGTAGAACTCTGTAAACATAACCCAGATGAGGGTGGAAGTGAATGGCCATTGCTGATTCGCTCATCCTGGTAGGAGGGATTAGTGGTTGCTGTTACCTGCTGCATTCTGCAGCCAGTGACTGGAAGCTTGCTGGCTTCAATGAAGCAGCACAGACTGGTGCTTTAGATTGCCAAGGCACTGATGCTAGCTCTCATTGGTGTATGCATGGAAGCATGTATACACACACACACACACACACACACACACACACACACACACACACACACACACACACACACAAGTTCTAGTAGGCCAAACACAGGTAGCCACATCAGCCACCAACTATGTGATTGAGCTTAAAAAGAAAAAGCTCCATCTGCCCATACGATGAACATACCCGTCAACTCTAGAGATTTTTGCAGAATTTCCAGATTTTTGCCTCAAATATTTGGTCTGTTCATCATGAAATTTGTGTTTTTCTGGCAAATCAGTGAGGATTGAAGTCACTAAATAATGACATATATTTGAGTTTCAGACTTCATTATCCATCAGAAAATGTATGCAAACACAAATCATATTATTCTAACAGCGTTTTAACCTTGTAAGAGCAATATGTAAAATCTGTCCCTATTTTTGGACCTTTGCCCCCCCCCCCCATTATTTTAGAATTTGTCCGTATTGTTTGCATATAGAAGTTGAGAGGTATGGTGATGAGGGCTTTATGAAAGCCCCTGACAGTCTGGAAGAAGGGCAGTGGCGTGGGCTGAAGCAGATAGAGAATATGTGGTGACAGTGACTGATTCTGTACAACTCCCTTGGTATGCTGTCCCAGGTTGTCTGCTATGGGAGTGGGGGAAGGGCTGTAGTTGATGTATAGTCCACAGAAAGTTGTGGCACCAAACAGTGTTTGTACTTTCCTGGATGATAACCTTCTGTGGTTGGCTGTTCCCGGAGTTAGTGGCCATGATGCCATTGATAAGAAATGAATGGGTTGAGATTTGTTAGAGTGGGGGCTGATGGTCAGTAGCTGGGGATGCAAAAAGCATGCAGAAAAAATGTTAATGTCTCTTGAATTAAGTTATTATTTCTGTCTATGTATACCTTTTATGTTTTGGAAAAAGTGTTTGTTTCATTCTATAACCTGCCATCAGAAGGAAAACGCAGACACTGGACATTAAGTAGTGGGGCGATACCCGTTTTCTACCCTGTAGGTCTTTTCCCTATTTGTAGGATGAGTATTGAACCTTTTGTGGCTATTGTCCCTTTTGGAGAGGTGATCTCATTTGTGATCTTTATATCTTTACTTTGTTGACAGGATAAGCATTAACAATTTTCCACTAAGTCCTTCAGAAGTTTAAATTCAGAATAGACAAGACTACATAGGCCCATTCTTCAGATTGTTTAGCATCTCCCAAGTATTTCTTTTCTAGACTGCTTTTGTACAGAAGTCCTGAATGTACAGAGATCAAACTGCACACCTTCAGAACATAAAACCTGAAATATAGCTTTCATGGAAGTGTTTTAGTAAGAGGCAAGCACCTCTGCATCATCCATGTGGGGGTGCCCTCACCTTCTCTACATACATATTTAAATCTTAAGGTTGCACAGACTTGGTCCATAGGAGGAATTTTCAACTTTACATCATAACCCACTTTTTAAGGTTACTTTTGTGGGAAAGCTACAGTTTAAAAATGAAACATTCCAGAGAAATAAGCTGTTTTCTGGTTGTAAGTAGATCTCTAAAATGTATGTTAATTATGAGATACTTCAGTGAACAAGGCAATTTACATGTATTTAAAAACATGAAGATTGATGTTCAACAGTAGATCACTGTTACAGTAGACTAAACTATTTGGTTTATATTCTGCCTAAGCTGTGACTAGATCACTAGCCAACTTACGGAGCTACAGGGCAACTTGACCTTCTATTGCCAGTGGTACAAGCAGAGCCACATAAAGAGAACAGTTTGGGCAGCAGGAGGCTTCAGAGCTTTTTTGCCACCAAGCTGGGGAAAACTTTCCTCAGGTTCATTTTTCTTAAAAAAAAAAAATAATAAAAAAAAAAGGAAATAAAAAGCTGTGATTGTGCTGTGAATCTAATAATTTTATGTTACGAAAATGTTTTATGGACTGATGTACCTTGTATGGGAGTTGATGCTATTAATGCTTATATGAGAACTGTAAAATCTGTTTAACTATTTATTTTCTACATATTGAAGTAGAATTAGTGTGCTAGGGCTAGTCATTGTGCTTTTGGGGACTGTCTTTTATTCTTGTACATTTTAATGTGCAGTTATCCTATCTCACCGTCATTCTTGACTGATGGGTTCGGAACTGATCCTCTGTTCTGACTCTGCCGTTTTCTAAAGCTTGAGATCTACAGCTAGCTCATGGCTGTACCCCTATCCCATGATGCCATAGGGCATTCCCCAGATCTCATTTGCCACTGAAAGGTTTCTGGCATCGCAAGCTAGCTCTGGCTAAGTTTCACTACATTTTTCATATTAATAAGGCTTTATTTACTTGTGTTTGCTGTTTTATAACTCTTAGAGTGTTAGCTTTTTATCACATTAATTAACGCGTTTACTGCTTATACTTTTTTTCCTTTTGATATAACTTTGGCAACCTGGCCTTCTACAGGCCCTTTTTCTCTCAAACCCTATCCCCATAATAGTGTTTTTGTGTATATAAAAAGTTGTTCGATAGCTGTGTTCAGATTTTTTTGATTAGCAGTTGAGCAGATAGTCATGTTTCAAAGCTTAGAGAGAGTGTGTGTGTGTGTGTGTGTGTGTGTGTGTGTGTGTGTGTGTGTGTGTGTGTGTGTGTGTGTGTGTGTGTGTGTGCACCTTTTCACTTATTCTTCTCCTCAGTAGACTTTTTTTGAGGTTCTACTGTGTGTGCATAATTTTATTTTTGTTGAGATTTGCCCATTTTATTCAAGGGCTATAACTTGTGTTTGATATTATTGTATGTTGATACAGTAAAAGACTTTTAAACAACCTGTTTAAGTTAGAGGGTTGTTTGTGTATTTTTCTACACTTAAATATTGTTGTTTCTTACAGGTTTTTTATAGCCTGTTTTAAGGTAGAAGGCTCTCATACTGTGTTGTGTTTCTGATATTTTGTGTACAGGGTGGCAAGTAAACAAAATAAGGATAACAAGGAGACCAGGGTCTCAGGATTTAAAAGATCTCCAAAGTGCTTTAAGAAGATGTCTATCACTGACTGGCACTCCGAATGTGTATACTGTTTAGGAGCCCTGCATTTGCAGGAAAGTTGTTACATTTTCCAGTCTTTCGGCTCGAGGGTGCTTCAAGAGCGAAAGAATAAATTGATACTAAGGGGTTTGTTGGTCTTCATTTGCTGAGGATTTAGAGAAGGGTCAAACTCCATTAAAAAAGACGACTTCATTTTCTTCATCCAAGTCTGAGAAAAGCTTCTTCAGATGGTTCGGAGCCTTCAAAAAAGATTCAGAAATTCTTGGAACTGACAACATTGACTCAGACTTCTATCTTGGCTGCATCTGTGTCGGGGCCGACGGTAGTTCGAGCTAGGAGTCGATCACCAGTTTTAGATCAAGTGTCTCCTACACTCCGATCCCCCAATTTTACAGTCTGTGGCATCACTGACACCATCATCTCGTTCTTCCAGAAGTCTTTCGGATTTGGACATGGATTGTTTGATGCAGAAACTTTTGAGGACACCGGCTCTTGCAAAAATTTTGTTGCCACTGACCCAGTTGGCTTTGGATCCAACCAGACCAGTTCTCCCTACTTTGATTCCTTCTCCGACCCCTACAGTGGTTTGGGAGCCAGAATGTATGGAGCTGATAGTTGTGAACCCTATGGTGCCGAGACCTTCTTTGACTTCGGTTCCTACTGCTCAGACTACCTCGGCGCTGACCGGGGGGGGGGGGGTCTGAGGGCCGACACTCTACAGTCGGCTCTGGGGGGGGACAGTCTGACTTAGCATTTATCGGTTTCGACTCTATCTCTCGGAGCATCGGCTCCGATGAGTTTGGCTCCTACCTCGGCCACGGAGCCATCTCTCGTGGCTCCGGGTGGAGCTTCTGGTTCTTTGGAGCTCTCCTCTGGTCATGGGGGAGTGCCTTCGCGGTCATGAGGAGAGCATTGTCCCCACGGACATCCATTATTTAAATCCTATCATTCCTTCCCCTAGAGTTTCGGGTCCTCCTTCTGCACCACGTGGCCCACAGCGTAGAGATCCAGAGCCTCATGACGCCCCACAGGACGCACCTTTCTCTTTGGAAACCTCTCCAGAAGCCCCATCCTGAGGAGGCACCACGAAAGAAGACCTGTAAGAGGAAACATCTAGACTCTCCTGAATAGTCCGTGTTATCAGACATGGGCCTCAATGATTCAGAGGGGTCCCTACTGTCACCTTCTGAAGATGTCTCATTCGCAGACATCCTAAAAGTCCTTAAGCAGAGAGGTGGCCGGAAGCCCACTAACTCTTCTGATGAGGAGTCCGTGTACACGAAGGCTTTTGGTTCTCGACCTTCCACTCTTGGCTGTCTCCGTGTTTTGATGAACTCTTTGATTTGGTTTGTCGGAAGGCGTGGGAGTCTCCGGGTGCCATGGAACCTGTCCCTAGGATTAGCAGTTGAGCAGATAGTCATGTTTCAAAGCTTAGAGAGAGAGTGTGTGTGTGTGTGTGTGTGTGTGTGTGTGTGTGTGTGTGTGTGTGTGTGTGTGTGTGTGTGTGTGTGTGTGTGTGCACCTTTTCACTTATTCTTCTCCTCAGTAGACTTTTTTTGAGGTTCTACTGTGTGTGCATAATTTTATTTTTGTTGAGATTTGCCCATTTTATTCAAGGGCTATAACTTGTGTTTGATATTATTGTATGTTGATACAGTAAAAGACTTTTAAACAACCTGTTTAAGTTAGAGGGTTGTTTGTGTATTTTTCTACACTTAAATAGTGTTGTTTCTTACAGGTTTTTTATAGCCTGTTTTAAGGTAGAAGGCTCTCATACTGTGTTGTGTTTCTGATATTTTGTGTACAGGGTGGCAAGTAAACAAAATAAGGATAACAAGGAGACCAGGGTCTCAGGATTTAAAAGATCTCCAAAGTGCTTTAAGAAGATGTCTATCACTGACTGGCACTCCGAATGTGTATACTGTTTAGGAGCCCTGCATTTGCAGGAAAGTTGTTACATTTTCCAGTCTTTCGGCTTGAGGGTGCTTCAAGAGCGAAAGAATAAATTGATACTAAGGGGTTTGTTGGTCTTCATTTGCTGAGGATTTAGAGAAGGGTCAAACTCCATTAAAAAAGACGACTTCATTTTCTTTGTCCAAGTCTGAGAAAAGCTTCTTCAGATGGTTCGGAGCCTTCAAAAAAGATTCAGAAATTCTTGGAACTGACAACATTGACTCAGACTTCTATCTTGGCTGCATCTGTGTCGGGGCCGACGGTAGTTCGAGCTAGGAGTCGATCACCAGTTTTAGATCCTGTGTCTCCTACACTCCGATCCCCCAATTTTACAGTCTGTGGCATCACTGACACCATCATCTCGTTCTTCCAGAAGTCTTTCGGATTTGGACATGGATTGTTTGATGCAGAAACTTTTGAGGACACCGGCTCTTGCAAAAATTTTGTTGCCACTGACCCAGTTGGCTTTGGATCCAACCAGACCAGTTCTCCCTACTTTGATTCCTTCTCCGACCCCTACAGTGGTTTGGGAGCCAGAATGTATGGAGCTGATAGTTGTGAACCCTATGGTGCCGAGACCTTCTTTGACTTCGGTTCCTACTGCTCAGACTACCTCGGCGCTGACCGGGGGGGGGGTCTGGGGGCCGACACTCTACAGTCGGCTCTGGGGGGGGGACAGTCTGACTTAGCATTTATCGGTTTCGACTCTATCTCTCGGAGCATCGGCTCCGATGAGTTTGGCTCCTACCTCGGCCACGGAGCCATCTCTCGTGGCTCCGGGTGGAGCTTCTGGTTCTTTGGAGCTCTCCTCTGGTCATGGGGGAGTGCCTTCGCGGTCATGAGGAGAGCATTGTCCCCACGGACATCCATTATTTAAATCCTATCATTCCTTCCCCTAGAGTTTCGGGTCCTCCTTCTGCACCACGTGGCCCACAGCGTAGAGATCCAGAGCCTCATGACGCCCCACAGGACGCACCTTTCTCTTTGGAAACCTCTCCAGAAGCCCCATCCTGAGGAGGCACCACGAAAGAAGACCTGTAAGAGGAAACATCTAGACTCTCCTGAATAGTCCGTGTTATCAGACATGGGCCTCAATGATTCAGAGGGGTCCCTACTGTCACCTTCTGAAGATGTCTTATTCGCAGACATCCTAAAAGTCCTTAAGCAGAGAGGTGGCCGGAAGCCCACTAACTCTTCTGATGAGTCCGTGTACACGAAGGCTTTTGGTTCTCGACCTTCCACTCTTGGGTGTCTCCGTGTTTTGATGAACTCTTTGATTTGGTTTGTCGGAAGGCGTGGGAGTCTCCGGGTGCCATGGAACCTGTCCCTAGGAAGCCTAACAAATTTATCACAGCACCAGAGGACAACTCTTTCTTGACCAAGGGGGTGCCAGTAGATGCTGTGGTGTTGGCCAGTAAAAAAGAGATGTCCTGAGATGTCCACATCTGTCCAACCACCTAACAAAGAGTCACGTGCAATGGACAGGGATGGGAAGCGCATGTTCTCATCAGCAACCTTTACTCTACAGTCCCTGAATTATATAACTCACTTTACGAGGCTACAGAGATCTCCTAAAGAAGCTTGGAGATACTCTCCAGGGCAATGTAGCTGCAGGAGTCTCCGATAAAGTAACTTCTCAGCTCTCCACCCTAAACTCTATAGTCAACTCTTCCATGAGGCTCATTTCATATGCAGCCGATGGAGCAGGCAGATCAGCAGGTTCAAGAATTGCCCTTGGGAGACATTCCTGGATGTGCTTGTGTTCATCTGCGGAACCTTTCAAGTCATCCTTTATCAGCACCCCTTTTGATGGCTCATATTTGGTTGGGCCCAAAGTAAAGGAAACGCTGACCAGGTGGGAGCATGAAGGAAAGACACACTTTGCCATTGGAGTCCATTTTTCCACTCCTTCAAGATCATATCCTAAGGGTCAAAAGGGTGGAAAAATGTGGTTCCGTAAAACCCAGGGAGCCTTTCAGGACACACGTGGTGAATCCCCCTCCAGGAGCAGAGGACGGGGTAACAATGGAAGATGCCAGCCACTTGGCAGAGGGGGACCGCAGAATCAGGGCGACCGAGAATCTTTCTTCAGTAAGCCCTTTCAGCATTCCTGAAGGGAAATCTGACGACTGTACTCTGGAGGCAGTTGGGGGTCATTTGTCTTTGTACACAGACGCCTGGCTAAAAATCACAAAAGACAAATGGGTACAAAGGATTATATCCAGAGGGTATGCTATCCCCTTCTCCAATGCTCCCACAACCTTGAGAAGAATTCCGGATGTTCCACCCAGTCACAGGAATCAGGCAGCAACCGAAATTCAAAAGCTGCTAGAAAAAAAGTCATCCAACCAGTCCCCACAGACCAGTTAGAATCCAGAACTTATTCAAGATTCTTTTTAGTTCCAAAGAAAATGGGGGACTGGAGACCAATATTGGATCTCAGCACATTAAACAAGTCAGTAGAAAAGACAAAGTTCTGGTTGGTCATGCTACAGTCAGTCTTTCCCTTTCTGGGAAAAGACGGCTAGATGTGCTATATAGACCTCCAGGATGCGTACTACTGCCTAAAGATAGACAGGCCATCCTGGAGTAACTTGCGCTTCCAGCTGGAAGCCAGTCACTATCAATTCCGAGCACTGCCCTTTGGGCTCACTACAGCCCCCCAGAGTGTTCACCAAATGTATGGCAGTGGATGTTCTTTGTGTTTCACTATTGCAGTCATTACATTTGGGTAATCTGCTTGCAGGTTGCCCTCAGTCGGCCTGATTAACAAAGTCTTGGGTCCTTCGTCGGTTGCTGTCCCTTTTTCCATGACGTCAGGTCGTCAGGGGTATAAAACATGCAGCCGACGCCATTACATCAGTCTTTCCTGCCATGCGATGCCGAAAGCAGAAGCAGTTTGCAAGTGCTGGTCGGCCGACTCCTGAAATTTTTGTTTTCGAGTTTCAGAACCGAAGTCTTCAACTTAAAGCTAAGTACCTTGTTGGGGAAACTTTTTCTTGCTCCTTCCGATGTCAGTAAAAGTTAATAATTGCATTACTTGTGGAAAACAAATACCTCATAAAGATTTTCATTCGTACTGTATTCCTTGCCTAGGTCCTGACCATGAAGTACCTTGCTGTTAGTGCGCTGATTAAATAAAGTACAAAACCATCTGTCGTCGGCATATTTTTGCCTCTAAATATTTTGGTTCTCTATTTAATTATCCAGAAATGTCGTTGGTTAGCCATCCGACTACTGGGATTCCGAAAAAAAAACCCGCAAAGATAAAGACAGAGACAGGCCGCCGAGGTCCAAAACTGCCAATGACGCTTCTCCTAAGCCAGTCACCAGTTCGCCGGTACTCATTGAGGCGCTTTCGCAGCCCCTAATACCCGCTACTTCTGATTCGCAGGCCTCTACTGAGACCCATTCGGAGTCCGGTATTCCGCGAGATACTTCAACTATGGAACCCGCGGATGTCTCTACCTTGGATGGGTCCTGAGCCGCTGTGCAGGCACCAGCTTCTGAGGGTGTATTCAGACCTACGGACTTGCATATTAAATCAACGCCTCCTTCATTACTAAGGCCTAAATCTCGATCCATGTCTAAAAATCCGACGCCCAGGCCACATAGTCAGGCCCCTATGCCTAAAAAACAAATGGCTGAAGATCTAATAACTCTAATCAGGGGTAGTCAACCCCCCACCCACCCCCCAAGAGGCCTAGGGCTGAGCTTGATTATGAATTTTCTGATCAAGATTCTGTTTCTTCTGACTCTTTTGATGACCTGGATTTGTCCTTACCTACTTATGAGAATTCTATTCCCTCTGCTTCCCCTCCTGAGGATTTTTCTTTTGGGGAAACCTTATATACTTTAAGGGAGCATTTTCACTGGGAAAGCCAGGAATTTTCTGATTCAAAAAAGAGGCTTAGGAATTTCCGTCTTCTACCTCAGCATAGGCCTTTGGCTATTCCTCCTGTACTAGACATTGTTGATGATGTTTTCTCGGAATCCAGTTTGGCCCCTGATTCCCTGCCTCCTGCTCCTAGTAAACCTGACAGATACTACAGGGTTTCTGAGTCCCACAAATTCCTTTTCAAAAATCCTATTGCAGATCCAGAGACTATTTCTCAGGGGCCCAAGGGCATTAAGGCTTCTACTGCTAAAAATCATACCCCTTCTGATAGAGACTCCAGGGCGCTGGATAGATGGGGTAAAAAGGTTTATACTTCAGCAACCTTGGCAATCAGAGCTTTAAACTGCCAATTTCATATGTTAAAATATCAGCAACATGTCATTTGACTGCTTAAACAGAAAATGATGTTGATTCCTGACTGTGTGGAAAATAAAGGTTTACAGGACTTAATGCATTCTGCTGAACAAGTTGAAAAACATACTTTGCAATGTGGTTTTGATTCTTTAAAGGCCTCTTGCAGGGCTGCTGTTACTGGGTCTGTGCATAGAAGGCATGCTTGGCTTAAGGAGCAATCTTTGTCTGATCATGTTAAAGCTAAATTGTTGGATGCTCCTTTAAATCAGGACCGCCTGTTTGGCAACAAGGCTGAAGAAGTTCTTAAAAGATGGAAGATAAAGCTAAATCTATACAAACTGTTAAAGATTTTTTACAAGTGCAACCTCCTAGATTTAGTAGGCACTGGCCTACTAAGAACTGGTCCTTTCCTGCCCCTTCCAGGTCTTCTCAAGCCAAACCCAGACACAGCAAAAACCCCAGGTTTCAGTCCCAGGGGACTCTCAGAACTAAGCAGTGGGGGGCCTCCACTTCCAAATTTGGGAATAACAAGACATCCCCCCTATGGTAAACAGTCTCATGACTTCCTTTTAAAATTTCCAAGCACTTATCTTCTGACCGCCCCTTTGGGGGGAAAGATTGCTGTTCATGCAAAGAACTGGGAACTCATAACCCAAGACAAATGGGTTTTAAATATAGTGTCCCAGGGATACAGATTTCATTTCCACATTGCCAACACCAAATGGGTGGCCAGATCTGCCCCCAAATCAGTGGGCAGAGGTTCAAAAACAAGTACTCTCTCTCTTAAGCATGGGGGCTATTCAACTGGTACCAGAAGAGGAAAAGGGACAAGGTTTCTACTACAGACTTTTCCTGGTACCCAGAAAAGACAGATCATGGCGTCCAATCCTGGACCTGTCTACTCTAAACACCTTTCTGGAGATTCCAAAATTCAAGATGCTGACTCCTCACCAATTACTTCCTATGCTAGGCAAAGACGCCTGGTTGGCAACACTAGATTTAAAAGAAGCATACCTGCATATCCCAATCAGGGAATCTTGCAGAAGATACCTATGCTTCAAAGCAGGCTACACGCATTATCAGTTCTCTGCACTGCCCTTTGGCTTGTCTACTGCACCCAGGGTATTCACAAAGTGCCTGGCTCCAGTTATTGCATTTTGTAGGCAAAGAAGTATTCAAATATACCCATACCTGGACGATTGTCTAATTCAGGCAGAAAGCCAGGGCATACTTTTGAATCATCTGGCGTTTGTAAAAAGGGTTCTAACTTGTCTGGGGTACACCATAAACAAAAAGAAATCACAACTGGTACCCTGTCAACAAATTACATTCCTAGGAGCAAGCTTGAATACAACTTCCCAGATGGCTTACCTCACGCCAGAAAAGCAAATTCATTTGATAACCTATTTCAAACAAGTGGCCACAAAAACCCTGCTATCTGCAAGACAAATACTGCAAGCCTTGGGGTTCATGGCCTCCTGCATTCTTCTAATTCCATATGCAAGACTGCATATGAGGAAACTACAGTGGTATCTAAAAAGCCTATGGAGTCAACATTCTCACAGCCTAGAAACAATGATTCCTATCATACCTTGCCTACGCCTAGAGTTCCTGTGGTGGGCAGAGGCCTGCCACCAAAACAAGGGACTACCATTCACACTACCCCCAGCCGCCCAAACCCTAACAGATGTATCAGACTATGCATGGGGAGCTCATCTGGCAGAGAAGTGCATTCAGGGAAAATGGAACCCAAGTCAAATGCACCTACATATCAGTCAAAAAGAAATGTTAGCTGTACAGAATGCTCTGACAGCCTTCGAGGACTACATTCTTCCAGGACAACTAATGTTAAAGACGGACAACACCACGGTTATGTGGTACATAAACAAGCAGGGGTACACATTCCTACCACCTCTGTAGACTAGCCATGGCATTGTGGAACACAGCCTTGAGCTACCACGTGCACCTACAAGCTCAATTCCTGCCAGGAAAATTAAATACATTGGCAGACAGACTAAGCAGAAACTTCATGGACCCACACAAATGGAAACTGGAACCAAGGATTTTCAACATGTTGACAAGCTAATGGGGGAGCCCAGACATAGACCTATTTGCCTCCCCCCAGAACTACCAATTGGACAAGTTTTGCACAAGGACTCCCCACAAACAAGCCTGGAAAGTGGATGCTCTGTCCTTCAGCTGGAAAAAGCCTGGAAAGTGGATGCTCTGTCCTTCAGCTGGAAAAACCTATTGGCCTACTCCTTTCTCCCACTGCCTGTGCTCTCCAAAGTTCTACTAAAAGTCAAACAGGACAAACCAAGGATGATTTTGATTGCTCCAGACTGGCCGCGCCAACACTGGTACCCCCTCCTGCACAGATGTTCATCATGCATACAGCAGCAGTCATAACAGATGGGGTTATCCTGCCGTCAGGCGGGTCCTTGGTCGGCCGAATTCCAAAGTCTAGGTCTGGCGTCGGATGTCATCGCTTCTTCCCTGACGTCAGTGCGGCAGGGGTATAAAAGAACCAGCCGACGCCATTTTCTTCAGTCTTTCTTGCCGCGGTGCCGGCAGAAGCAGTTCTCAAGTGCCGGTCAGCCAGCTCCTGAGATTACGAATATTTTTCAACCGAAGTCTTCTTGAAAGCTAAGTACCCCGTTGGGGAAACTTTTCTTGCCTCAGACCGATGTCAGACAAAGTTAGTAATTGCATTTCATGTGGGAAGCAAATACCGCATAAGGATTTCCATTCCTTCTGCATTCCTTGCTTAGGCCCAGACCACGACGTCTCGGCCTGTCATTTTTGTACTAGCTTCAACAAACGCACTATTAAGCGTAGGGCGGAGTTCGCCCAACACTATTTTGGCAAAAAATTTAATTACATTATGTCGTCGGATACCCCGACTCCAGTTTTGAGTAAAAGACGCAAAGATAAGGACCGACATATGAGGTCCGCGACTTCGACCGACACCACGCTAAAGCCGACTACAGGTGCTCCGGTTCTCAGCGAGGCGCCTACGCAGCCCCTGACTACCGATGACACTTCCTTAGTGGTGTCTTCTGTGCCCGAGGTCGCAGGCTCCTCGGACCACACCCCGGTTACAGATACCGACGCCACTCTTGGCAGGGAAATTCAGAGTTTAGACAGGCCTGCCACCTCTCAATGTGTCTTCAGGCCTTCTTCTTCTTTTTCCATTAAGGCTTACACTAAATCTAAAGCAGCCATGCAAACTAAAAGACAAGCTCCACAGGGCCCCTCTCAAGGCCTCATGCCTAAAAAACAGATGCTCAAAATGGCTGAGGATTTGATTACTCTTATCAGGGGTTCTCAAACCCCCTCGGACAAAAGGCCCAGAGTGGAGGAGGAATACCCTTCCTCGGACCAGGCCTCCATTACTTCAGAACATTCTGAAGACCAGGAACATTCATACTCCCCTTTTGAAGATTCTGATGTAGAGGAGTCCATTTCCTCTGTCTCCCCCCCTGAGGACTATTCTTTTGGGGAAACCTTGCATACCTTGAGGGAACACTTCCACTGGGAAGGCCAAGATTACTCAGACTCCAAGAAAAGGCTCAGGGATTTCCTCTTGCTCCCTCAGCACAGGCCTCTGGCTATCCCTCCTGTCTTAGACATACTAGATGATGTGTATTCAGAGGCCAGCCTTAACCCAGATTCTTTACCACCAGCTCCAGTTAAGCCTGACAGGTATTACCGGGTTCCTGATTCACACCAATTCCTATACAAAAGCCATGCTGCTGACCCGGAAACTATTTCACAGGGTCCCAAGGGAATTAAGGCCTCTACTGCCAAAAATCCATTACCTTCAGAGAGAGATTCCAGAGCTTTAGAAAGGTAGGGGGAAAAGGTATACACCTCGGCCACTTTAACCATGAGGGCATTAAACTGTCAGTTCCATATGTTAAAGTATCAACAGTTTTTGTTATCTCAGTTGAAAAACAAAATGACACAACCTGAACAACCAGACTTGAAGGAGGTGCAGGATTTGTTGCATAGTGCACAACAAGTGGGTAAACATACCTTGCAATGTGGTTTTGATGCTTTAGAGGCCTCATGTGGAGCTGCTGTTACAGGGTCTGTCATACGTAGACATGCTTGGCTCAAAGAGCAAACCTTGCCAGATCATGTCAAAGCTAAATTACTAGATGCGCCTCTTCAAAAAGATGTATTGTTTGGTGTTAAAGCTGAGGAGGTATTAAAGAAAATGGAGGAAAAGGCAAGATCAATGCAAACTGTAAAAGATTTCCTACAGGTACAACCTCCACGTTTCAGTAGAAACTGGCCTTCAGAAAATGGGTCCTTTCCAGCCACGGACAGACCTCAAAGAGGTAGATACAGGCGCCCGAGGGGTAGAGGACAATCTCAAGGATCATTTAGAGGCAGACAATGGCAAGCACCTACACCAAGAGGTGGAGAGGATAGATCACAGCCATTCAGAAAGCAGGCACAATGACTTTCCCCTCTGCATGCCAAGCAAAGCTCTAATGGCAGCACCTTTAGACAGAAAACTGGCATTATTTTCGAAAAACTGGCATATTGTCACAAGAGACAAATGGATCCTGAACATTATAGACAGAGGCTACAGATTCCACTTTCACACCCTTCCAAAAATGAGAGGCATGCCAAACCTGCCACAAAATCAAAGGGCAGAGGCACAAAAACAAATTTCAGCTCTCATGGACATGAAAGCTATTCAAGAGGTACCTGCACAAGAACAGAGTCAAGTTTTTTTATTCCAGACTATTCCTGGTACCAAGGAAGGACAAAGATTGGAGACCTATTTTGGACCCATCCATCCTAAACACATATGTACTCGTACCAAAATTCAAGATGCTCACATTACAGCAGCTTCTTCCCATGCTGGGCAAGGAGTCTTGGCTGGTAACATTGGACCTCAAGGAGGCATACCTGCATGTCCCTATCAGACAAGATTGCAGAAGATACCTCAGATTTCTTGCAGGTTCAACCCATTATCAATTCTCTGCATTGCCCTTTGGCTTATCTACTGCGCCCAGAGTGTTCACGAAATGCCTGGCATCAGTAATTGCCTTCTGCAGACTTCAAGGGATACAAATATACCCATATTTGGATGACTGCCTGATCCAAGTGGACAGCAAACACATATTTCTGAAACATCTGGCGTTTGTAATAAAGTTGTTGAGCTTTCTGGGATACACAGTCAACAAAAAGAAATCAAAACTAATACCCTCTCAAGTAGTAATTTTCCTGGGTGCCAGCTTGAATACAAACACCCAGATGGCCTACCTCAAGCCAGAGAAACAAGGGCAACTATCTCAATACTTCAGAAAAATGGCAACCTTCACCAGGCTGACTGCAAGGAAAATCCTGCAGGCTCTGGGATTCATGGCATCTTGCATCCTGCTAATCCCATGTGCAAAGCTGCATATGAGAAAACTGCAATGGTACCTAAAAAACTTATGGTCTCAACACAGCCACAGTTTGGAAACAATTATACCACTGATTCCATGTCTCCAAAAGGAATTTCTGTGGTGAGCTCAAGCATGCCAAAGAAACATAGGTCTCCCTTTCTGCTTGCCTCAAGCAAATCAAATCATAACAGCAGACGCCTCGGACTACGCCTGGGGGGCACACATGACAGATCAGTGCATTCAGGGCAAATGGTCCCAAAAAGAAAAGCACCTACACATCAATCAAAAGGAAATGCTAGCAGTAAAAAAATGCCATTATGGCTTTCAAAGACCTACTGCATCCAGGCCAGCTATTGATAAGGACAGACAACACCACAGTGATGTGGTACATAAACAAACACGGAGGAACCCATTCATATCTCCTGTGCAGGCTAGCCATGTCTCTTTGGAACATTGCTCCGGAATTACAAATCCAACTTAAAGCACAATTCCTGCCAGGCAAGGAAAACACGCTGGCAGACAACCTAAGCAGAAATATGACAGATCCACAGGAATGGAAGTTGCATCCTCAAGTTTTTGCAAAGATAATTCAAGCATGGGGAAGGCCAGATATAGATCTCTTTGCTACCCACAGAAATTACCAATTGACAAAATTCTGCTCAAGGACCTATCATCCACAGGCCTGGAAAGTGGACGCACTTTCTTTCAGTTGGACAACAATGACAGTTTATGCCTTTCCACCTCTTCCTCTGCTGCCCAAAGTTCTCTTAAAAGCCAGAGCAGACAGACCAAAGATGATTCTCATTGCTCCAGACTGGCCAAGACAACACTGGTACCCACTCCTGAGGACTGGTACCCACTCCTGAGGAGCTTGACGCATTCCCCACCATGGATCCTACCTCTAATGCCTCTTCTGTTGACCCAGCACAACTTCAAAACTCTTCACAGTCAGCTGAAAACACTCAGTCTAGCCGCATGGAGGATTCCTTAAATTCACAACAGACTCTCCTCTCCAAGGAGGTGCAGGATGTCATTTTGGAGGCCAGAAGGCCTTCTAAAAGCCTACTCTGCAAAATGGAAGCGGTTTTGTGCCTGGAGTCAGAAAAAGGGACAGAATCCTGGAATACTGAATTTACCTCAAATATTACAGTACCTAGCTGAGATGCTAAGCAGTGGACTTTCATTCTCCTCCATCAAAATCCATGCCTCAGACATTTCCGCTCAATACAACACTGATCCTCCTTTATTCTCTCATGCTCTCTTAAGACAGTTCCTCAGAGGGGCTAAGAATATAAAACCCCCAAGGAAGCAATCAGTACCTGCTTGGGACCTCAATTTCATTCTAGAAAAACTGACCCTGCCTCCATTTGAGCCAGCTGCTTCAACAGAACTCAAATTTTTGTCATGGAAAACAGCCTTCCTTCTGGCTATCACCTCAGCACGCAAGGTTTCGGAACTACAAGCCCTCATGGCTGTGCAGCCTTTCATCATTTTCCATCAGGACAGAGTCTCCTTACGAACCAACCCTTCCTTTATGCCAAAGGTAGTATACAGTGTAGCCTTGAATCAGGCTATCCACTTACCTACCTTTTACCCTAATCCACAAAACAAAGGGGAGAGACTACTACATTCCATGGACATTCACAGACAGCTTTGTTATTACTTGGACAGGACAAAGCCATTCAGAAAATCAGAGCAACTCTGTGTGTCCCATGCTACAGGTGCTCAAGGGAAGGCTATTTCCAAACAGACAATCTCAAAATGGATAGCCCACTGCATATGCTTTTGTTATTCTTTTCATGGTAAAACTGTACCTACAAGCATCAGATCTCACTCCACAAGGGCCACAGCTACCCCTGCAGCTTTCCTCAGGGGGGTTCCTACCAAGGATATTTTGGAAGCAGCCACTTGGAGTTCTGTGCATACTTTCTCCAGCACTATCACCTACCATTATACTCCAAATCTAGAGTGGGCTTTGCCACTGCAGTCTTGCAGGGCATCCTTGCTCCTCCTAGTTCCACTTAGTGCCTACCACCCCTTTTTTAGCTTTGGGATTCTACCCATCTGTTATGACTGCAGCTGTATGCACGATGAACATAGTACAGTTTTGTACCTACCATAAATTTAGATGTTCGAGTGCTAATACAGCTGCAGTCCAGGTTTCCCTCCCTCCTTCCCCTCTTGGGACAGGCCTAATGGCTAACATCTCCTCATACAACCTGATTGGGGTATTCTTTTATGGTGTATTTGCTTGCAACTACTGTTTTTTGATTATATTGCATTGCATTATTACATAAATTTATGTTTTGCCTTCCTTCTGGGGGCACCTGACATCTGGGGCAAGAAAAACTGAAGAAAATGGCGTCGGCTGGTTCTTTTATACCCCTGCCGCACTGACGTCAGGGAAGAAGCGACGACATCCGACACCGGACCTAGACTTTGGAATTCGGCCGACCGAGGACCCGCCTGACGGCAGGATAACCCCATCTGTTATGACTGCAGCTGTATTAGCACTCGAACATCTACATTTATGGTAGGTACTAAACTGTACTTTATCTCCATGGCACCTGCCTCAGACCCCTTCCCTGCTGTCTCTGCAAGAGAACCAGATTCTGCACCCTCAGCTTCCAACATTGAACCTTGCAGCCTGGCTAATTACTTAAACTCACCCTTATCATCCCTCAGCAAACCTGTGATGGATGTCATCTTAGAGGCAAGGAGGCCTAGTACTAGAAAATCTTATGCTGAAAAATGGAAAAGATTCTGTGCCTGGAACCAATCTCAAGGGATGAGCACAGCAGCGCCCAATTTACCTCGGATTTTCCAATACTTAACTGAGATGCTTCACAAGGGCCTGTCTTTTTCCTCCATTAAAATCCATGCCTCAGCCATTTCAGCTAATTATAACACAGAACCTTCCCTCTTCTCTCATTCTCTGCTCAAGCAGTACCTCAGAGGGGCCAAAAATTTGAGCCCAGCCAGGAGAGCTCCAACCCCTGCCTGGGACCTTAACTTTGTATTGGAGAAACTCACTCTACCTCCTTTTGTGCCAGCTACTGCAGACTTAACATTTCTTTCTTGGAAAACAGCTTTCCTTTTAGCAATCACTTCAGCTAGAAGCATATCTGAATTACAGGCCCCTATGGCAGTGGAGCCTTTCATCATCTTTCATGCGGGCAGGGTGTCACTCAGGACCAGTCCATCCTTCATGCCCAAGGTGGTATCCAGTGTGGCTCTCAATCAGTCCATTCATTTGCCAACCTTTTTTCCCAATCCACAGATCAAAGGGGAATGTATTCTAAATTCCTTGGATGTGCACAGACAACTTGGATTCTACTTGGACAGGACTGAACTTTGAAGAAAATCTGAACAACTGCTGGTAGCATTTGCTGCAGGGGCAGAGGGGAAGGCTATTACAAAACAAACCATTTCTAAATGGATAAGCCATTGCATTAATTTCTGCTATAAGCACCATGGAAACCTATCCCCCAGGGGATCAGATGTCACTCCACCAGGGCTGCATCTACTTCTGCAGCCTTTCTCAGAGGTGTTCCTACCAGGGACATCCTAGAAGCTGCTACCTGAAGTTCTGTACATACTTTCACCAAGCATTATCATTTGCCAATTTTCTCTAAATCCAGAGCTGGCTTTGCCACTGCTGTCTTGCAGGGCCTTATAGCTGGCCCTAATGCTATATAAACTCCTCCCAACCATAGCTTTGGGAATCTACCCAAATGTAATGACTGCAACAGTGAAACATGAAGAACATAGTGCACTTGTGTACACTTACCATAAATGTAGATGTTCGAGTGTATTCACTGTTGCAGTCCTGGATGTCCTTCAAGGATGCATCTGCAGTCCTAACAAATGGGTTGTCCTGTCCTCAGGCAGCCCTTCGGTCGGCCGGATTCCAAAGTCTGGGTCTGGCCTCGGCTGATGTCGCACTTCACCCGACGTCATAGCTGCAGTTCTTCGGGTATAAAGGTATCAGCCGACGCCATTTTCCTCAGTCTTTCTTGCCGCATGGTGCCCGAAGCAGAAGCTGTTCGCAAGTGCCGGTCGGTCAGAACCAGAGATTACTACTACCGAAGACTTCTAAAAAGCTAAGTACTCCGTTGGGGACTCTTTCTTGCCTCAGCCGATGTCAGAAAAAGTGAATAACTGTAACTTGTGGGAAACAAATACCTCATAAAGATTTCCACTCTTACTGCCTACCTTGTTTAGGCCCAGACCACGACGTAGCAGCTTGTCTAGCCTGTGCTTCTTTCAACCGACGGACACTTAGACGTCGGTCGGAATTTGCTGAGGAGTTTTTCGCCCGCTTTTGCTTACAACATGCCGTCGGAAACTCCGACCGCAATTAACTAAAAGCGCAAGGAAAAGGACCGACACTCGGTCTGCAGTTTCGCCGAAACCGGTTAAGTCAACGCGAGTGTCTCTGTTTCGCTGAAACCGAGTTCTCGGTTCTTCCTTCGGCGAAGCTTGCCTCCTGGGCCTCATCCAGCATGGCTGAATCTGCTACTGAAATCCCACCTGCTCTTGCAGGTTCACAGGATTTATCTGATACTATTCCTTTAGATATATCTACTCCTGCACGTGGAGCTGCTAGGCCCCCTGCATCCATGTCAATTAAGGCTTTTGCCAGGGCTAAAGCAGCAAAATCAACCAAGACTGTGCCTGCTAAGACCCCCTCTCACAGGCCTAGCTCTAGTACTCAAATGCTTAGTCTAGCAGAGGATCTCATTTCTTTGATCCGGGGATCCCAACCTCACCCACCTCCAGGGAAGAGGCCTAGAGCAGAGCCCCCTGAGCCAGTTTCTTCAGATTACTCCTCTGATGATTCAGAAAATACAAACCCTCCAGAGGGCCCTTATTCTCCTTATGAGGACTCTGATGCAGAAGACTCCATTCCTTCTGCCTCTCCGCCTGAGGAATTTTCTTTTGGGGAAACCTTGCATGCTATGAGGGAACAATTTCAATGGCAGGGCCAGGATTTTTCAGACTCTAGGAAAAGGCTTTGGACCTTTTTGCATTTGCCACAGCATAGGCCTTTAGCCATTCCTCCAGTACTTACTGTTGTGGATGATGCATTTAATGATGCTTGTACTGCTCCTGATTCACTTCCTCCGGCCCCTGCTAAGCCCGACAGGTACTACAGGGTTCCGGACACACATTATCATTTGTAGAAGGCTCCTTTTGCAGATCCTGAAACTATTTCTCAGGGTCCCAAGGCAGTAGCAGCTACCTCTGCCAAAACCCTCCCTCTGAAAGGGAATCTAAGGCCTTAGAGAGATGGGGTAAAAAGTTTATACTTCTGCTACTCTTTCGGCTAGGGCCTTAAACTGTCAATTCCACATGATTCAGTATCAGGAATTTATGTTAGATCAGTTAACTAAAAAACTGTCCTCGCCTGAACCATTAGACAAAAAATCTCTTCAGGAAATGGTACATAACATTCAGCAGGTCAGTAATCATTCCTTAAAATGCGGCTGTGATGCACTGGAGGCTTCCTTTAGATCAGCTATGACTGGTACAGTGATCAGAAGGCATGCATGGTTAAAAGAGCAGTCCTTACCAGACCATGTTAAATCAAAGCTCCTAGATGCTCCCATGCATAAGCTCAATTTGTTTGGCTCCCCTGCACAGCAGGTGCTGAAGAAGGTGGAAGAGAAAGCAAAATCTGTCCAGACAGTCAAGGATTTCTTACAGGTCCAGCCTCCAAGGTTTAGTAGGAACTGGCCTTCCAAGAATTGGTCCTTTCCAGACACCACCAGAGCACAGAGAGGCAGGAATAGGCACCCAAGAGGCAGGGGTCAATCAAGAGGTGCCTACAGGGGACGTCAGTGGCAGCCTAACAACCAGCGAAGTACTGCCACAGATCCAGCCACTACCACTTCCACAGGACAATCACAGTGACTTGGCTCTGAGACCGCCTACCAGGGAACAACTAGAAGCACCCTTAGGCAGAAAGCTAGCCTTATTTTCAGTAAACTGGCATCACATCACAGGAGACAAATGGATTTTACAGACAATAGACCAAGGTTACAGGTTTCGCTTCCATACTCTACCAAGGAAGAGAGGAATGCCAAACCTACCTCCAAATCAAAGACAAAAGCTCTAGAACAAATAGACCACTTAATAAGGATGAGAGCTATAGAAAAGGTACCGTCTATGGAACAAGGGCAAGGATTTTACTCCAGACTTTTCCTGGTGCCAAGAAAAGAAAACCAATGGAGACCTATTCTCGACCTGTCCGCTCTAAACACATATCTCATTGTTCCAAAGTTCAAAATGCTGACCCTACAGCAGCTTCTTCCCATGCTGGGCAAGGAGTCTTGGCTGGTAACTCTAGATCTCAAGGAGGCATACCTGCACGTCCCCATACGACCAAATTGCAGAAGATACCTCAGATTTCTTGCAGGATCAGAGCATTATCAATTCTCAGCATTGCCCTTTGGCTTATCTACTGCGCCCAGAGTATTCACGAAATGCCTGGCATCAGTAATTGCTCATTGCAGGCTTCAGGGAATTCAAATTTACCCTTACCTGGACGACTGCCTGTTACAAGCGGACAACAAAAACAAATTAGCAAAAGATTTGAAAAAGGTCATTCATCTACTGCAAGCCCTGGGATACACAGTCAATATAAAAAAGTCAAGGCTGATACCATCCCAAAGGATAACTTTCTTGGGTGCAGAGCTGGACACATCAAATCAAATGGCATCCCTCACAGCAGAAAAACAGAAGCACCTTCCTCTCTATTTCATGGCATTAACGCAGAACCAGCTAACAGCAAGGAAAGTCCTGCAAGCCCTGGGTTACATGGCATCCTGCATAATATTGATTCCACATGCCAGACTACATATGAGGAAGTTGCAATGGTACCTAAGGAATTTATGGTCTCAGCACAAGCACAGCCTAGAAACCCAAATTCCAATAATTCCATGCCTGAAGCAAGAATTCCAATGGTGGGCTCAGGCCTGTCAATTGAACAAAGGACTGCCCTTCCACAGCCCTCAACCAAGCCAGACTATCACCACGGACGCCTCAGACCTCGGTTGGGAGGCACACATGCTGGACAAGTGCATACAAGGCTTATGGACTCAAGACCAGCTGAACCTACACATAAATCAAAAGGAGATACTGGCAGTAAAACTGGCAATTCAGACATTTAGACCGTTTCTTCGCCAGGGTCAATTGCTGATAAGGACGGACAACACCACAGTTATGTGGTACATCAACAAACAGGGAGGCACACTTTCATACCCTCTATGCCGGATGGCAATGGACCTCTGGAATGTGGCCCTGAGCTTAAACATTCAGCTACAGGCAATATTTGTACCAGGAAAAGAAAATATACTAGCAGACATTCTAAGCAGAACTACCACGGATGCCCACAAATGGATGCTGCATCCAGACATCTTCAAGTCCATTACAAGGAAATGGGGACTACCAGAAATAGACTTATTCGCATCCCCACACAACCACCAATTGAAAAAATTCTGCACAAGGGCATACCACCCACTTGCTTGGAAGGTGGACTCCCTATCTTTCAGTTGGAAAAACCTGACAGCATATGCATTCCCACCTCTTCCTTTGATGCACAAGGTGCTATTGAAGATCAAAGAAGACCGCCCAAGGATCATCCTGACAGCTCCAGACTGGCCGAGGCAGCATTGGTACCCATTACTGAGGAGTATGTCTCGGGAACAAATATGGCCTCTGCCCCTAGTTCCCTTACTGCTAACACAGAACAACTTCAAAACCTTGCATCCAAACCTGAAAACGCTGCAGCTAGCTGCCTGGAACATTGCATAAGACAAAATAACCCAGATTTATCTCAAAGGGTTAAAGACATTATCTTGGAGGTTCGCAGACCCTCAACAAGGAAAACTTATTCAGCAAAATGGAAAAGATATCTCATTTGGAGTGCAGCAAAGGAGAAAATGTGTCACTGGTAAACATAGCTAACATCCTGGAATGCTTGGCAGAACTATTCCACAATGGCCTGTCCTATTCTTCCATTAAGATTCATGAATCAGCTATTTCAGCAGAATACAACATGGACCCTCCAGTCTTCTCACATCCTCTACTCAGGCAGTTTCTGAGAGGAATTAAAAATGTAAAACCACCAAGGAAGCCACCATTGCCCGCATGGGACTTGAACTTTGTGCTAGAAAAGTTGACACTCCCTCCTTTTGAGCCAGCAGCAACAGCAGAATTACAGTACTTATCATGGAAAACTGCTTTCCTGCTTGCAATCACTTCAGCAAGAAGGGTTTCTGAATTACAGGCATTAATGGCAGTACAGCCCTTCCTTATCTTCCATCAAGATAGTGTCCATGAGAACTAATCCTACTTTTATGCCAAAGGTGGTCTCCAGGGTATCTTTAAACCAAGCTATCCACCTGCCTACATTCTTCCCCAACCCACAGAACAGGGGAGAAAGACTATTACATACCTTGGATGTACATAGACAATTGTGCTACTACCTGGACAGAACCAAGAGCAATAGAAAAACTGACCAGCTACTGGTAGCATATGCAACAGGAATGGAAGGAAAAGCAATGTCAAAACAGACAATCTCTAAGTGGATAGGAAATTGCATTAGATTTTGTTACTCTTACCATGGAAAGACAACTCCAGAAAACATCAGACCTCACTCCACAAGGGCTACAGCCACTACTACAGCTTTTTTACGAGGAGTGGCTACCAAGGACATTTTAGAGGCTGCTACTTGGAGCTCCGTGCATACATTTGCCAAGCATTATAATCTACCCTTATACTCCAGATCCCAAGCAGGTTTTGCCACTGCTGTTTTGCAAGGGATCTTAACTACACCATAATCTTATTATTACCTCCTCCCCCAGTTTGGCTATGGTATTCTACCCATTTGTTAGGACTGCAGATGCATCCTTGAAGGACATAGTACAGTTTTGTACCTACCATAAATGTAGATGTCCGAGAGGTATGCATCTGCAGTCAGGATTACCTCCTCCTTCCCCTCTGTGGTACTCCTAGGGTATTTGCCCATCTTCTAGCTAGCTGGGGGAATCCATTATGGTGTATTTGTTTGTATATATGTATATACATGTTTATTTTTATTTGCTCTCTGTTATTTGGAAACTTTTACATTTATCCAAATTTAGCCTTCCTAGAGGGCACCTGGCATCTGGGGCAAGAAACACTGAGGAAAATGGCGTCGGCTGATCCCTTTATACCCGAAGAACTGCAGCTATGACGTCGGGTGAAGTGCGACATCAGCCGAGGCCAGACCCAGACTTTGGAATCCGGCCGACCGAAGGGCTGCCTGAGGACAGGACAACCCATTTGTTAGGACTGCAGATGCATACCTCTCGGACATCTACATTTATGGTAGGTACAAAACTGTACTTTACCCTCCCTCCAGCCCCCTAACTTCTTCTGGCTATACCTCTACTTTCCTTTACAATGCTTAAAAGTCTTTTTGGTGTATTTGCTTTTTGTTGGAGGTATACCTTTGTGTTTTTATGTTTATTTTCTTTCCATTAGGGGGGCACCTGACATCTAGGGCAAGAAAAACTGATATAATGGCGTCAGCTGCATGTTTTATACCCCTGACGACCTGACGTCATGGAAGAAGGGCAAGCAACCGATGCAGGACCCAAGACTTTGTTAATCAGGTCGACTGAGGGCAACCTGCAAGCAGGTTACCCAAATGTAATGACTGCAACAGTGAATACACTCGAACATCTACATTTATGGTAAGTGTACACAACTGTACTTTACAGCCTACCTGAGGTGTGTAGGACTCCGGGTATTTCCATACCTAGACAACTGGCTCCTTACCGCCACTACCAAGCAGCTATTACTATAGGCAGTAGACAACACATTGGACCTATGTGCTCAACTTGGGATCACAATTAACTACGAAAAATCTGCGTTATTACTGTCGCAGCATATCGCATTCATAGGTACAGAATTAAACTCAGTAACTATGATGGTAACTCTTCCACAAGAACGAATACAGTCTCTTCCCACGCAAATTCAAAACCTACTTTTGAGAACATGAGTACAAGCAAGAACTGTTCTCAGAGTTTTGGGGACAATGGCAGCAACTGTCACCATACTCCCCTTAGCTTGCAAGCACATGCGGATTCTACAATGGCTTCTTTTTGCCCAGTGGTCAATGCAGGACTTACCAATGTCATATCAGATAATTCTGACAGAATCTTGCAAAAGGGACTTAGCTTGGTGGATAGACTCGAATCAAGTCACCATAGGCCATCCTTTCATCCTACCTCCCCTATCAGCCACAGTGACCTCTGATGCTTTCCAGATAGGGTGGGGCATTATCAGGGAAAGACAGCCCAAGGCAGTTGGCAAGAACACAAGGCTCACCTGCACATCAACGTGCTGTAGATGAGAGCAGTGCTACTGGCATTGCAAGCATTTCAACACTCTTCCTCCAGGCACAATTGTGATCCAAGCAGACATGTTACTTTTATGGTACATAAGAGGAACCAAGTCTTACCTCCTTTGTCGAGAGGCCCTCAGAGTATGGCAGTGGGCGACCTCATCCCAGCATTTTCTTGCAGCAATGCATATCCTGGGGAAATCCAACATGATAGAGGACAAGCTCAGCAGGGTGATTCTAATGCCCCACCGAGTGGTCCCTGAAACTAAGATGTAGCAGAAATGTTTTTTTGCAACTAGAGCCAGCCTTGCTGCAATCTCTTTGCCATGTCCATGAACACAAAATGCAGCAACTATTTTGCCCTGAGCCCTCCACCGGGGGAGTCACAGAGGGACACACTTGTGCACGATTGGCCCCAGGTCTCCTTTATGCCTTTCCCCCCTTTCCACCGATACCAAGAGTACTTCAGAAAGCCAGTTCACTGGGACGGACATTAATCCTGATTTGGTTCCCCTTCTACAGCCTCATCTACAGGAAGAGCTGTGGATCCTAGACCCAGTACCAGATCTCCTGACACATTCTTCAGGTGCTCTTCATCCTTCTCTCTCAGCCCTCAAGCTGACAGCTTGGCTGGTCTGATTCCCAAGATAGCCAGGTCACAGAATCTTTCATCTGCTGTACAACACATCTTGATCTCTTCTCACAAATCATCTACAAGGAAATTGTATGTCAGTAAATGGAGGAGATTTTCCATCTGGGCCACTCAAAATAGTATTGACCCGTATTCAGCATTCATTTCATCTGTTCTTGAGTTCTTGATGAAACTTTTTAATGAAGGAGTTGCGGCGTCCACTATCAGAGTTCAGTTAGCAGCTGTCTCAAATTTTCATCTTGGCAATGAAGATTCAAGTATAATGTCTCACAGGCTAACAAAAGCCTTCCTAAGAGGTACAAACTTACTAAGACCATATATCAGGCCACCTTACCCCCCCATGGAATTTCAGCTTCCTTTTGTCCAAAATAATTCTTTCCCCCTTTTGAACCTACATCATCGTATGATTTAAAATATCTAACCTGGAAAACTGCTTTCTTAGTGGCCATCACTTCAGCCAGAAGAGTATCAGAGTTGCAGCCTTGTCCATTAAACCTCCATACATGCTGACCCACAATAATAGAGTATCATCACGTACAAACCCATCTTTTTTGCCAAAGGTGTGCTCAGAGTTTAGCCTCAATCAAACTAGTAAGCTACCAGTATTCTTCCTCAGGTACGTTAATAAGGAAGAATACAGGTTGCGCCAGTTAGATGTTCATAGACAACTGCGTTTCTACCTACGTAGAACAAGACTTTAGAAAATCGGACCACCTTTTTGTGTCCTATTCAGAAAATAAAAAAGGTCTTCCAGTAGCAAAAACTACTTTGTTAAACTGGCTGTCTCAATGCATTTTGTTTGTTTATAATTCAGCACATAAAGAATTACCACAAGGAATCAAACCTCATTCAACAAGGACAGTATATACTTCCTCTGCCTTCTGTGCTAGGCTACCCATTGATACTGTTTTGTGCAGCAGCTACATGGGCTAAGCCTCATAATTATCACTCATTACAAAGTAGACATGGCCTCCAGGGACAGGACCCTTTTTCATTCCACTGTTCTGGAGAATGTACTCCCTTGAGCCACCCAAGAAGAAAGGTGCTAGGGAAGCTGTCCCATCAGTCAAGAATGAGGGCGAGATAGGACAACTGCACATAAAGAAAGTTATGTACCTACCATAACGTTCCATGTGAGTTGTCCCTCTCGCCCTTCATTCTTGCGTCCCACCCAACTGACCCCCTGCCTTGATTCCTGGAAGAATGAGAGGTGGTTCTACTCTTGGTAACTGATCTTTGACCCTCTTCTGAGTCTGGTAAAGAGTATTATTGGTGTAGATATTTTTCACACATATATATATATATATGTAGAAATATATATATATATATATATATATATATATGGTTCTACCTGACTTCATCGACACTGAAAACATCGACAGAAATCGGAAGCTTGAGAAAGAAAGTGCAGAAGACCGACGCGACGGACCCAGAAGATCGACAGTGCAGAAGACCGACGACCGACCCGGATGAAAGCAAATGGGAAAAGGCTGTGTAAGTATATATATATATATATATATATATATATATATATATATAATGTGTGTGTGTGTAAAAATAATTGTTACATCAGCAAACAAGATCTGGGGAATGCCCTATGGCATCATGGAATAGGATAGAGCCACGAGCTAGCTGTAGACCTGGAGCTTTAGAAAACAGCCGAGTCTGAACCGAGGATCGGGGATCGGTTCCGAACCCATCAGTCAAGAATGAAGGGCATGATGGACAACTCACATGGAACGTTGTGGTAGGTACATAACTTCTTTTTTTCTGTCATGAGGTGCGCTGACCATCACAGGCTTCTTTTTTGGTTAAACCGTAGAGCAGTTACCAGTCTCTGGTTCTTTTACCATGTTGGAACTATGAATACGGTCTTCAAAATGAGGTATTACGTACCACATTCAGATGCTCCCGTGCAAAGTTATTTACCAAAATATGAAAAAAAAAATCATAGTTTCCATAACCATAAGTCCGAAACAAACTTTATCTGTACATGTGTACAACATAAAGGCACAGTTCTTTTACCATGTTTGAAGTATGAATACTGTCTTCAAAATGAGGTATTACTTAGCACATTCAGATACTCCCTTGCAAAGTTATTTGCCAAAATCTGAAAAAAAGTCCTAAACAAATGGATATCTGTACATGTACAGCATTCAGACTCAGTTGTTTTACCATGTAGACAGATATAATTGTAAAAATACACATTCTTGGTGTAGCCAACATACTGCTGAATGGGTGCATGTAAAGAGAAAAAGAAAGGTAAGGATTGCCACTCCACTAAAGAACCCAGGACAGGCGTGGGACTTTAGTGGCATGCAAGGCCATCTGATCTGTCCGATACCTGTGCTGGCTACCCACTCAGACAGCTTATACCACTACAGTCTCACGACCTCCTTCAGTATCAGCAGTCTTCCTTACCTATGCCTTTTCTCTTTACATGTGTCCATTCAGCAATGGATGTAAGGGATCAAGATGTTCTTCGTGTTTCACTGTTGCAGTCATTACATTTGGGTTATCTGCCTACAGGTAGCCCTTAGTCGGCCTGAATACCAGAGTCTTGGGATTTCTGCATCAAATGCTGTTGCTTCTTCCATGACATCAGGATGTCATGGGTATAAAACATGCAGCCGACGCCATTACATGAGTCTTTCTTGCCGTGCAGTGTCCAAAGCAGAAGCAGTTCGCAAGTGCTGGTCGGCCACCTCCTGAAATGTTCGTTTTTTTCGAGTTTCAGTCCTGAAGTCTTCGAAAAGATAAGTACCCCACTGGGGATCCTTTTTTCTTGCTCTAACCGATGTCAGAAAAAGTTAATAATTGTCTTGCCTGTGGAAAGCAAATACCTCACAGAGATTTTCATTCTTACTGCGTCATCTGTTTAGGCCCAGACCACAATGTTCCTCGCTGTCAGTTCTGTGCCTTGTTCATTGCCCGAACTATTTGTCATCAGGCTATTTTTGTCACTAAATTATTTCGCTCTCATTCTCCGTATTCCAAAATGGCTTCGATAAGCCATCCAGCTACCGATCTTCCGAAAAAATGTAAGGATAAAGACAGAGACAGACCGCATAGGCCGATACTCAGTGAGGCGCTTTCACAGCCTCTGATACCCGCTTCTACAAATTCGCAGGCCTCTGCTGAGACCCTTTCGGAGTCCGGTATGCTGCAAGCTGCTTCTTCGACTATGGAACCTGTGGATGTCTCTACTTGGATGGGTCCGGAGCAGCTGTGCAGGCACCGACTTCTGAGGGTGTATTCCAACCTTCTGATGTTAGTATTAAACCGACATCTTCATTTTTGACTAAAACTACCGACTTTCTCAGGCACAGAGTTCGCACTTCGCCTAGAAAATTGAGGACCAAAGTGCATGCTCTAGCTCTCATGCCACGGAAACAAATGCTTAGAATGGCTGAAGACTTTATAACTTTAATTAGGGGAAGCCAGCCTTCCCCCTGTATAAGACTTAAAGGATTGATTTTCTTTCTGATTCTACAGACCGTGAGCCTGATGACTCTGATCCCTCTGATTACCAGGACATTTCCTTATCTACCTATGAGGATTCAGATGCAGAGGATTCCATCCCCTCTGCCTTCCCTCTAGAGGACTTTTCATTTGGTGAAACCTTGCATACCTTAAGAGAGCATTTCTGTTGGGAATGCCAGGACTACCCACAGTCCAAAAAGAGACTCAGAGAATTTTTAGACTTGCCTCAGCACAGGCCTCTAACTATACCCCCTGTTCTGGTGATTGTAGATGATGTCTGCTTGGAATCCAGCTTTACCCCTGATACCTTGCCTCCAGCGGCCTGGAAACCTGACAGGTACTACAGATTTCCTGACTCTCACAAGTTTCTCTTTAAGAATCCTACTGCAGATTCAGAGACCATTTGCCAGGAACCTAAAAGCATTAAGGCTACAATAGCCAAAAGCTCTAACTCCTTCAGACAGGGACTCTAGGGCTTTAGACAAATGGGGTAAGAAGATATACACCTCTGCTACTATGGCCATCAGGGCTTTAAATTGCTTTAAATTGCCAGTTTCATATGTTAAAGTATCAGCAACGTATTATGGAGCTAATTAAACAGGAAATTATGTTGATTCCTGATTGTGCAGAACATAAAGATTTACAAGAGTTGATGCATTCTGCTAACCAAGTTGGAAAACATACTTTGCAATGTGGTTTTGATGCCTTAGAAGCATCTTGCAGGGCTGCTGTCACTGGGTCTGTACTTAGAAGGCATGCTTGGCATAAGGAACATATCTTGCCAGACTATGTCAAAGCAAAATTACTAGATGCACCACTAAATCAAGAACGCCTGTTTGGCAATAAAGCAGAAGTCCTCAAAAAGATTGAGGAAAAAGCTAAATCTATGCAAACTGTTAAGTATTTCCTACAGGTACAGCCACCTAGATTCAGTAGGCATTGGCCTTCTAAAAACTGGTACTTTCCAGTCCTTCCCAGTCCTAACCCAGGGGCTGCATACCACCACTATTACAATCTCAGGGTTTGCACAGATCTAAGCAATGGAGTGCTCCCACTTCTAAAACAGGGAGTAATAAGCCAACATCCTATGGTAAAATCTCACAATGACTTATCCTTAATTCTTCCAAGCCTTGCCCAAGTACTTGCACCCTTATGAGGAAAACTTGCCCTACATGCAAAAAACTGGGAGTACATCACCCAAGACAGATTGGTCTTTGAACATTGTATCCCAGGGATACAGAGTCTACTTCCACTCACTGCCAACCCCAAATGGATGGCCAGACTTCCCCCCAAACCAGTGGGCAGAGGCCCAAAAGCAAGTACTTTTTCTTCTCAGTATCAAGGTTATTCGACCTGTCCCAGCAGAGAGCATAGGGGGCAAGGTTTTTACTCCAGACTGTTTTGAGTATCCAGGAAAGAAAACTCGTGGCGCCCTATCCTGGATCTGTCTATTCTCAACCCCTTCCTGGTGGTTCCAAGGTTCAAGATGCTTACTCTCCAACAGCTGCTTCCTATGCTAGCCAAGGACTCCTGGCTAGCCACCCTAAACTTAAAAGAAGCTTATCTGCGCATCCCCATAAGGGAATCTTGCAGGAAATACCTACGTTTCAGAGCAGGCTCTATGCGTTACCAGTTCTCTGCACTTCCCTTTGGCTTATCTACTGCGCCCAGGGTATTCACAAAATGCCTAGCTCCAGCCATTGCATATTGCAGGCAGAAAAAAAATTCAAATTTACACATACTTGCATGATTGCCTGATTCAGGCGGACAGTCAGGAATTGCTACTCCAGCACCTGACATTTATAAAGAGACTAACTTCACTGGGGTACACCATCAACAAAAAGAAATCACATCAGGTACCCAGCCAACAGATTGTATTCCTGGGAGCAAGCTTGAACACAACTTCCCAAATGGCATTCCTCACTCCAGAAAAATAAATGTATTTGACAAACTACTTCAATCTGCTGGCCACCAGAACCCAGCTATCTGCAAGAAAAATACTGCAAGCCCTAGGGTTCATGGCCTCTTGCATTCTACTAATTCCATATGCAAGACTGCATTTGAGGAAACTTCAGTGGTACTTAAAAAGTCTCTGGTGTCAACTTTCTCAGGACCTGGAAACAATGATTCCTATCATTCCTTGCCTAAGGACAGAGTTTCTTTGGTGGGCAGAGGCCTGCTACCACAACAAAGGACTCCCTTTCACTCTACTCCCTGCCGCCCAAAACCCTAACAACAGATGCATCAGACTATGCATGGGGGGCTGACATGGCAGGACAAGGTATTCAAAGCAAATGGAGCCCAAAGCAAATGCACCTGCATATCGATCAAAAATAAATGTTAGCTGTACAGAATGCTCTGACAGCCTTCAAACGCCTTATTCTTCCAGGGCAACTATTAATAAAGACAGACAACACCACAGTTATGTGGTACATAAACAAGCAGGGGGGAACCCTTTCCTACCCACTCTGCAGGTTAGCCATGGCTCTGTGGGAAACAGCCTTGAGCAACCAAATGCACCTGCAAGCTCAATTCCTGCCAGGCAAACTAAATTCACTGGCAGATGACTTAAGCAAAAATCTAATGGACCCACATGAGTGGAAACAGGAACCCAAATCCTTCAAGCTGCTGATCCACAGGTGGGAGGCACCAGAGGTGGACCTCTTCGCTTCCCCTCAGAACTTTCAGTTGAGCAAATATTGCACTAGAACTCCCCACAGCCAAACATGGAAAGCGGATGCTCGGTCCTTTACATTGGAAAACCTTTCAGTCTATGCTTTTCCCCCTCTGCCCCTCCATTCGAAGGTTCTACTAAAGATCAAACAGGACAAGCCAAGGACAATCCTGATTGCACCAGACTGGCCACGCCAGCACTGGTACCCACCTTTGCGCAGTCTGACAGTACTGCCACCTTGGCACCTGCCTCAGACCCCCTCCCTGCTGTCCCAGCAGAAGGGACAGATTTTGCATCCTCAATTACAAACCGTGAACCTAGCAGCCTGGTCATCCCCCGAACCCTCAGTAAACAGGTGCTGGATGTCATCCTGGAGGCAGAAAGGCCTACTACTTGAAAATCCTATTCAGAAGAGTGGAAAATATACTGTTCTTGGAGCCAGTCTCAAGGAATGGACACAGATGTGCCCAGCTTACCGCATATACTAGATTACTTAACAGAAGTGTTCCACAAAGGTCTATCCTTCTCTTCAATTAAGATTCCTGCCTCTGACATCTTAGCTCATCATAATACTGAGCCACCCCTCTTCTCTCATCCTCTGGTCAAACAGTTCTTGAGAGGAGCCAAAAAATTTTAAGACCCCCCCTGGAGAACTCCCACTACAGCCTGGGACCTTACCTTTGTATTGGAAAATCTCACGCTTCCACCCTTTGAACCTGCTGCTTCAGCAGAGTTAAAATTCCTCTCCTGGAAAACAGCTTTACTTCTAGCCATCACTTCAGCAAGAAGAGTGACTGAATTGCAGGCCTTTATGGCTGTGAAGCCCTTCATTATCTTTCATGCGGACAGGGTTCTCTCAGGACTAACCTATCATTTATGCCAAAGGTGGTATCTAGTGTGGCTTTAAACCAATCCATTCATTTGCCAACCTTTTTCCCTAAGCCTCAGAATACAGGGGAAAGGATCCTGCACTCCCTGGATGTGCACAGGCAGCTTAGGTTCTATCTGGACAGGACTAAACCTTTCTGAAAATCTGACAAGCTGCTAGTCAGTTTTGTTACAGAGGCAGAGGGCAAACCATTTCTACATGGATAGCACACTGAATCCATTTCTGCTGCAAACATCATGGGGAACCTGCCCCACAAGGGATCAAAACACATTCCACTAGGGCTACGTCAACCTCTACGGCATTTCTCAGGGTAGTCCCTGCCAGGGACATCCTGGAAACTGCAACGTGGAGTTCTGTACTCACCTTCACCAAGCATTACCACTTACCTATGTTTTCTAAAACCAGAGCTGGATTTGCTACAGCAGTCTTACAGGCCGGCTTGCCAGCCCTAATGCTTCTTGACTGTCTCCACCTTCTCAGCTTTGGGAATCAACCCAAATGTAATGACTGCAACAGTGAAACACGAAAAACATAGTACAGTTGTGTACTCTTACGATAAATTTAGATGTTCGAGTGTATTCACTGTTGCAGTCCTGGTTACCCTCCCTCCAGCCCCCTTACTTCTCTATACTTCTGCCTATCCTTTTTGTTTGGCATACCTTATATCATTGGTATTTGCTTTTTGCTGGGGGTCTTCCACACCATGCAACTGCTTCCTGTTTAGGGGGCTCTTGACATCTGGGGCAAGAAAAACTGATGTAATGGCGTCGGCTGCATGTTTTATATCCATGACGTCCGGACGTCATGGAAGAAGCAACAGCATCCGATGCAGAAATCCTAAGACTCTGGAATTCACGCCGACTGAGGGCTACCTGCAGGCAGATAAGCCAAATGTAATGACTGCAACAGTGAATACACTTGAACATCTACATTTATGGTAAGTGTACACAACTGTACATTCAGTATTACTAAGCTCTTCCTGCCATCTAAACTCTACACATGCATGTTAAAAGAAGAATAAGAAAAGAAGTATTGCAGGATGGTTACTGACATATTAGATTGTAAGTGTTAGCACTCTCCTGAAACAGTTCTTTCTCAACATCTTCACCAGCTCCTTCCCACAGTTATTTGCCAAACTCAGAAAAATATCATATTTTACACAACACAATTCATAATAGAGTTTTACTTACCCTACTGGTCCTACTTGGTCATGGTTGTTTTCCGTTCTTCTCACAAGCTGCATGTTACCAATCCTGCATAGCTCTCCTCACGCCATTGTGGAGGTCAGTCAAGAACAATGCAACGCCCTCTTCAGTTAGGTGAACGCCATCCCTTCTGAACAGGTGAACATCTTCTGTGGTGATGCTGTCATGGCAGTTTGTAGATCCACCGACCCTGTGCATCAAGCCATGCATGAACCCATTCTGTAAATGTCTGGCCTTTTGCGCTGCCCATTGACCGTTTGCTGTTTTCCATATCTGGTGAGGAATTATGTCAGACCACACAAAATGACATCATGGCCACCACAACTGCAGCTGTTCAAAAATTTCTCTGATTTGAAACCATAGCCTTCAGAGTGGTTGGCTGATGACCTCATTCCCTCCAATGTGCAGCACAAGGATGTCGGGCTCAGGGTAGATGGAACACTTCTCTTCCAACAACTGCAGTACTCCACTCCCATGCATACCTCTTCTTGCAGTTCAGTATACCTTCACACTGGATGTGGGGAAGCTCATGTTGTAGTGGATGTTCATCGTGCATACAGCTGCAGTCATAACAGATGGGTTATCCTGCCGTCAGGCGGGTCCTTGGTCGGCCGAATTCCAAAGTCTAGGTCCGGCATCGGTTGTCGTCGCTTCTTCCCTGACATCAGTGCGGCAGGGGTATAAAAGAACCAGCCAACGCCATTTTCTTCAGTCTTTCTTGCCGCGCGGTGCCCGAAGCAGAAGCAGTTCGCAAGTGCCGGTCGGCCAGCTCCTGAGATTTACGAAAATATTTCAGCCGAAGTCTTCTTGAAAGCTAAGTATCCCGCTGGGGAAACTTTTCTTGCCACAGACCGATGTCAGACAAAGTTAATAATTGCATTTCATGTGGGAAGCAAATACCGCATAAGGATTTCCATTCCTTCTGTATTCCTTGCTTAGGCCCAGACCACGACGTCTCGGCCTGCCGTTTTTGTGCTAGATTCAACAAACGCACTATTAAGCGTCGGGCGGAGTTCGCCCACTATTTTGGTAAAAAATTTAATTACATTATGTTGTCGTATACTCCGACTCCAGTTTTGAGTAAAAGACGCAAAGATAAGGACCGACATACAAGGTCCGCGACTTCTACCGACACCACGCTAAAGCCGGCTACCGGTGCTCCGGTTCTCAGCGAGGCGCCTACGCAGCCCCTGAGTACCGATGACGCTTCTTTAGCGGTGTCTTCTGTGCCTGAGGCCGCAGGCTCCTCGGCCCCCACTCCGACTACAGATACCGACGCCACTCTTGGTGGGGAAACTCAGAGTTTAGACAGGCCTGTCACCTCTCAAGGTGTCTTCAGGCCTTCCTCTTTTTCCATCAAGGCTTTCACAAAATGTAAAGCAGCCATGAAAACTAAAAGACAAGGTCCACAGAGTCCCTCTCAAGGCCCCATGCCTAAAAAACAGATGCTCAAAATGGCTGAGGATTTGATTACTCTTATCAGGGGTTCTCAACCCCCCTCGGACAAAAGACCCAGATTGGAGGAAGACTACCCTTCCTCAGACCAAGCCTCGATTACCGCAGAACATTCTGAGGACCAGGAATATTCATATTCCCATTTTGAAGACTCTGATGCTGAGGAGTCCATTCCCTCGGTCTCCCCCCCTCAGGACTATTCTTTTGGGGAAACCTTACATACCTTGAGGGAACACTTTCACTGGGAAGGCCAAGATTACTCAGATTCCAAGAAAAGGCTCAGGGATTTTCTCTTGCTTCCCCGGCACAGGCCTCTAGCTATCCCTCCTGTCTTGGATATATTAGATGATGTGTACACAGAAGCCATCCTCAACCCAGATTCTTTACCTCCAGCTCCTGTTAAACCTGACAGGTATTACCGGGTTCCTGATTCACACCAATTCCTATACAAAAGCCATGCTGCTGACCCAGAAACTATTTCACAGGGTCCCAAGGGAATTAAGGCCTCTACTGCTAAAAACCCATTACCTTCAGAGAGAGATTCCAGAGCTTTAGAAAGGTGGGGGGGAAAGGTGTACACCTCGGCCACTTTAACCATGAGGGCATTAAACTGTCAGTTCCATATGTTAAAGTATCAACAGTTTTTGTTATCTCAGTTGAAAAGCAAAATGACACAACTTGAGCAACCAGATTTAAAGGAGTTGCAGGATTTGTTGCATAGAGCAGAGCAAGTGGGTAAACATACCTTGCAATTTGGTTTTGATGCTTTAGAGGCCGCATGTAGAGCTGCTGTTACAGGCTCTGTCATACGTAGACATGCTTGGCTCAAAGAGCAAACCTTACCAGATCATGTCAAAGCTAAATTACTAGATGCACCTCTTCAAAAAGATGTATTGTTTGGTGTTAAAGCTGAGGAGGTACTAAAGAAAATGGAGGAAAAGGCAAGATCAATGCAAACAGTGAAAGATTTCCTACAGGTACAAACTCCACGTTTCAGCAGAAACTGGCCTTCAAAAAATTGGTCCTTTCCAGCCACGGACAGATCTCAAAGAGGTAGATCCAGGCGCCCGAGGGGTAGAGGGCAATCTCAGGGATCATTTAGAGCCAGACAATGGCAAGCACCTACACCAAGAGGTGGAGAAGATAGATCACAGTCATTCAGAAAGCAGACACAATGACTTTCCCCTTTGCATGCAAAGCAAAGCTTTAATGGCAGCACCTTTAGGCGGAAAACTGGCATTATTTTCAAAAATTGGCATATTGTCACAAAAGACAAATGGATCCTGGACATTATAGACAGAGGCTACAGATTCCACTTTCACACCCTTCCAAAAATGAGAGGCATGCCAAACCTGCCACAAAATCAAAGGGCAGAGGCACAAAAACAAATTTCAGCTCTCATGGACATGAAAGCGATTCAAGAGGTACCTGCAAAAGAACAATGTCAAGGGTTTTATTCCAGACTATTCCTGGTACCAAGGAAAGACAAAGATTGGAGACCTATCTTAGACCTATCCATCCTAAACACATATCTACAGGTACCAAAATTCAAGATGCTCACATTACAGCAGCTTCTTCCCATGCTGGGCAAGGAGTCTTGGCTGGTAACAGTGGACCTCAAGGAGGCATACCTACATGTCCCTATCAGACAAGATTGCAGAAGATACCTCAGATTTCTTGCAGGTTCAACCCATTATCTATTCTCTGCATTGCCCTTTGGCTTATCTACTGCGCCCTGAGTGTTTACGAAATGCCTGGCATCAGTAATTGCCGTCTGCAGACTTCAAGGGATACAAATATACCCATATCTGGACGACTGCCTGATCCAAGCGACAGCAAGCACATACTTCTGAAACACCTGGCGTTTGTAATAAAATTGTTGAACTTTCTGGGATACACAGTCAACAAAAAGAAATCAAAACTAATACCCTCTCAAGCAATAATTTTCCTGGGTGCCAGCTTGAATACAAACACCCAGATGGCCTACCTCACGCCAGAGAAGCAAGGGCAACTATCTCAATACTTCAGAAAAATGGCAACCTTCACCAGGCTGACTGCAAGGAAAGTCCTGCAGGCACTGGGATTCATGGCATCTTGCATCCTGCTGATTCCCATGTGCAAAGCTGCATATGAGGAAACTTCAATGGTACCTAAAAAACTTATGATCTCAACACAACCACAGTTTGGAAACAATTATACCACTCATTCCATGTCTTCAAAAGAAATTTCTGTGGTGGGCTCAAGCATGCCAAAGAAACATAGGTCTCCCCTTCTGCATGCCTCAAGCAAATCAAATCATCACAGCAGACGCCTCGGACTACGCCTGGGGGGGCGCACATGACAGATCAGTGCATTCAGGGCAAATGGTCCCAAAAAGAGAAGCACCTACACATCAATCAAAAGGAAATGCTAGCAGTACAAAATGCTATTATGGCCTTCAAAGACCTACTGCATCCAGGCCAGCTATTGATAAGGACAGACAACACCACAGTGATGTGGTACATAAACAAACAGGGAGGAACTCATTCATACCCCCTGTGCAGACTAGCTATGTCCCTTTGGAACACGGCTCTGGAATTGCAAATCCAACTTCAAGCACAATTCCTGCCAGGGAAGGAAAACACGCTGGCAGACAACCTAAGCAGAAATATGACAGATCCACACGAATGGAAGTTGCATCCTCAAGTTTTCGCAAAGATAATTCAGGCATGGGGACAGCCAGACATAGATCTCTTTGCTACCCACAGAAATTACCAACTGAAAAAATTTTGCTCAAGGACCTATCATCCACAGGCCTGGAAAGTGGACACACTTTCTTTCAGTTGGACAACATTGACAGTCTATGCCTTTCCACCTCTTCCTCTGCTGCCCAAAGTTCTATTAAAAGCCAGAGCAGAGAGGCCAAACATGATTCTCATTGCTCCAGACTGGCCAAGACAACACTGGTATCTACTCCTGAAGAGCCTGACGCATTCCCCATCATGGATCCTGCCTCTAGTGCCTCTTCTGTTGACCCAGCACAACTTCAAAACTCTTCACAGTCAGCTGAAAACCCTCAGTCTAGCCGCATGGAGGATTCCTTGATTTCCCAATAGACCCTCCTCTCCAAGGAGGTGCAGGATGTCATCTTGGAGGCCAGAAGACCTTCTACTAGAAAAGCCTACTCCGCCAAATGGAAACGGTTTTGTGCCTGGAATCAGAAAAAGGGCCAGATTCCTTGAGTACTAAATTTACCTCAAATATTACAGTACCTAGCTGAGATGTTAAACAGTGGACTTTCCTTCTCCTCCATCAAGATCCATGCTTCAGCCATTTCTGCACAATACAACACTGATCCTCCTCTATTCTCTCATCCTCTCTTAAGACAGTTCCTCAGAGGGGCTAAGAATATAAAACCCCCAAGGAAACCACCAGTACCTGCTTGGGACCTCAATTTTAATTTTAGACCTTAATTTTAGAAAAACTGACCCTGCCTCCATTTGAGCCAGCTGCTTCAACAGAACTGCAATATTTGTCATGGAAAACAGCCTTCCTTTTGGCTATCACCTCAGCACGCAGGGTTTCGGAACTACAGGCCCTCATGGCTGTGCAACTTTTTATCATTTTCCATCAGGACAGAATTTCCTTACGAACCAACCCTTCCTTTATGCCAAAGGTAGTATCCAGTGTAGCCTTGAATCAGACTATCCACTTACCTACCTTTTATCCTAACCCACAAAACAAAGGGGAAAGACTACTACATTCCTTGGACATTCACAGACAACTTTGTTATTATTTGGACAGGACCAAGCCATTCAGAAAATCAGAGCAACTCTTTGTGTCCTATGCTACAGGTGCTCAAGGAAAGGCTATCTCCAAACAGACAATCTCAAAATGGATAGCCCACTGCATACGCTTTTGTTACTCATTTCATGGAAAAACTGTACCTACAAGCATCAGATCTCACTCCACAAGGACCACAGCTACCTCTGCAGCTTTCCTCAGGGGGGTTCCTACCAAGGACATTTTGGAAGCAGCCACTTGGAGTTCTGTGCACACTTTCTCCAAGCACTATCACCTTCCACTTTACTCTAAATCTAGAGCGGGCTGTGCCACAGCAGTCTTGCAGGGCATCCTTGCTCCTCCTAGTTCCACTTAGTGCCTGCCACCCCTTTTTAGCTTTGGGATTCTACCCATCTGTTATGACTGCAGCTGTATGCACGATGAACATAGTACAGTTTTATACCTACCATAAATGTAGATGTTAGAGTGCTAATACAGCTGCAGTCCAGGTTTCCCTCCCTCCTTCCCCTCTTGGGACAGGTCTTATGACAAACACCTCCTCATACAACCTGATTGGGGTATTCTTTTATGGTGTATTTGCTTGCAAACTACTGTTTTTTGATTATATTACATTGCATTATTACATAAGTTTATGTTTTGCCTTCCTTCTGGGGGCACCTGACATCTGGGGCAAGAAAAACTGAAGAAAATGGCGTCAGCTGGTTCTTTTATACCCCTGCCGCACTGACGTCAGGGAAGAAGCGACGACAACTGACGCCGGACCTAGACTTTGGAATTCGGCCGACCGAGGACCCGTCTGACAGCAGGATAACCCATCTGTTATGACTGCAGCTGTATTAGCACTCGAACATCTACATTTATGGTAGGTACAAAACTGTACTTTTTCCGTTACGGAGGCATGGCTGGCAGCCCAGTGAATGTAGGAATGGCCACACTTTCACTTGTCGTTCTCCTGCTCGTGAAGCCATGTTAGTGTCAGAAGGTGGACGAACCTGCACAGGTAAGAAAATGCAAACAGATTACTACTGATGTTTGACAGATGTATTGGAAGACAACATATATATGTTTATCATAATGCATTACCTGGTTAGACCATCCAACACTCCTATCCACAGGGGCATTATTCTTTTCAAAGGGTACATAAGTGGTGATGACGCTGCAGAGGTACATACCTACCACCCGTGAAAACACCAAATTACACAGAATGACTGACAAGGGGGCATGGAAAGGGCACATGTAAACGGAAAAAAGTAGGGTAAGGACCGCCACTCCACTAATATGCTTAGGACAGGCATGGAGCTTCAGCTCGTAGGCATCTAATGTGTCCCACACTCAGACTGCTGGTAGCAGCAATGACTCCTGATTGCATGCAATGCCAGCACTCTGCCTTACCTCTGCCTTTTCCATTTACATGTGTCCTTTCGGCAATGGCCATAAGGAGTGAAAGGGGGGGCTAATGTAAACCCTCTTGCCCTGACCTACATACATTTACTACAGCTGAAGGGAGGGAGAGTGAGGGGAGAGCTACAGCAAGACAACATGTGAAAAGACCAAGACTGACCCAAGCTTTGTCTTTTCGCATGTGTCCTTTCCCGGAGGGAAACATTGCATCACAGTGGCACCCCAAAGGCCATGCTTGCCTATGATAGCAGCACTATGGGACTGAGCTGAAGAGTCTCCAAGTTCCCAACTGCCATCCAGGTCGATCATGAGATCCATAGTGGTTGTTACAACAAAACGACTCTACTTGGGTTCTAGCTGTTGTATATACATTTTCTACTTCATTAATTAATGTGGTTTATAGTTGTACATGATTACTTAAGTTATTATTTCCATCTAATTTCTATAGCAAAATGAGAAGAATTGAAGCTAAAATTGAAACAGTTGGCAAAAAACTATTCACCAGACACTCCATTCTCAATGAAAGGAAAAATATGTAACATACAAAATGTAATACTTATTATAATAATAATACACAACAATAACATCATCTAAGGATCTGCACTAAAAAGGTGCTTCATTATGTTTTACATTTGTGATATTCTGAAATGCCCCAAGAAGCCATGGTACTGCGTTATAAAGACTGATCTGTCTTGAAAATTAGGTATTAGCATGTTAACATCTTGCCTTAGCTAAGTCATTCACTAAAATATGAAAAAATGTCATAATTGTCATTTCCTAACTCCTAAATAAACAAGCAGTGCCTCAGAAAACTATATAGTGACTGTGTTTTACAGGAAATGAATACATGACACGGTGTTCAATTGCAGTAGATCACAAAGATATGAAGCATATATAACCACAATCAGGACTTTACTGTGTATCAAACAGTTTGTAAGAATGACAGACAGAAACTGGTGGGGGGGTGGCTTAAAATAATTCTGTAGGCAAAACCCCCAAATTGGCCTGTGCATTCATCAATGTGATAACGACTTCTACTTATGTGAATAACATTGCCAGCTGATGGGAGGTTTACCTCAAAAGTGATAATGACTCAGTGCTATATTGTAACTGCACTTATTGTTAATGTGGTAGTGAGCTACATTTCATTACTTCAAAGTTATGCATGCTCAGACACAGATGGTAATTGCTGCACATAGCCTGTTGAGTAGGCATTCATTATATTACCCTGTGCAGCTGTTATGTAACACAGAGTCATTCTCCTCTGTTAGGAGAAGACCAGAGTCATTCAGTAAAAACAGTATAACACTTACTCAGTAAAAATAGTACAACACTTATTACTGAGCCCTTTAAATTTTTATAGCACAAACACTAATAGACGTCTGCTAAACAAAGCAATACAGTCTTACAACGAAAACAAGACTAAGCATTAAAACTTCTCTGCCCTTGAAACTCACATTCATTGAAACAGCATTGAAACCTACATTCCAAGAAAATGCATCTGGCCAGTGGTGGATAAAGTTGACCTTTGGGGTGTTTTGAAATCATACATAATTAAGATGCTTTCAAATCATACATATTAAAAAGCATGCTAACACCTTTACTGATTGCATTAAATTATATTCTTTGTTTAATGCAGTACACTTATTAGAGCATGTTTTTAATATAATGTTTTTGACATTTTGTCATCAAGCAAAAGTTAATAACACCACACACAGACTTGGCATAAGCAGCACTAAACTTCTCTACTATATATAAACTTTTCTAATATAGTCCCTTTAAAGGTGTAGGGGTAAGAATTACTCTCATCTCCAAGGCATAATACTAAGCACTTGTTTTTATTTTTATTTTATTTTTTATTTATTTTACATTTGTTGACCGGGCTAGTCTAACTGGATACATGTCCATTTTCAGTAGAGGCCCGGGGAGGTAAGCTCCGTGCAAAAAAAAAAAAATAGCAAAAAAACATTTTTACAAACAATGTTGTTACAGGTTAATACAGAAATTATCATAGAGGTCTAAGTTCCTCCCATTTTAAAATTTGGGTATAATACTAAAAATAGGTCTAATAATATACTATAATCTGGGAGAAATAGGTCTGGGATAAGAGGAAATAAAATCTTTATATTTACAAAGAACATTAGAAGTTAGGCTGGAAAAAATCAAAGAGGACAGAAATACTTCACAGTGACAAAGGCAGGTACAGTGGAAAAATTACAGAAAGGGCAAAAATACTTTGCAGTGCAGTAGGCAGGTACACTTCAGATTACAGGTAGAATACAGAAAGTCAAAATAAAAGAGGCATAAGTGTGTCTTTTATATAAATAAGAGTATTCACACTATGAGTAAGCTTAGGGGATGAAAAGAAGGGTAAGAAATAGGAACAGGTAAAGTGGCAAGAAGGAAGGTAGAGCTAGTTATAGGGAAGTAGTGGGTAGGCAGTACCTGTTATGAGTAGAAAAAGTAGAAAAATGATCAGTCAGGTTTAGTACAGGGGCATAGCCAGTGTGTTCTTAGGAAAAGTTTGTCTGTTTTGAAAAGAGACGTGGAGGAAACTGAGGAAAGTTCACTGGGGAGAAGGTTCCACGATTTTCCAACAGTGTTGCTGAAAAGAGAGTCCCCAGCCTTGTTATTAGATTTAGAGGTGTTTACAAGAAGTTTGTGTGATGAGCGCATGGATTTCAGATTCTTATAGGGATGGATGAGGTTAGTTAATATAGGAGTACTGGAAGGTTGGTAAAGAGTCTTATGGGCAATGGTTAGTTGGTGGAATTTAAGCAGATTCTGAATTTCTAGCCATCAAAGCTGCTTAAGATTATAGCAGTGGTAGGTTCTGAATGGGTTGCCAGTAGCAAACCTGGCAATGTTATTGTAGGACATTTCCAGTTTGGCGAGGTTATTTTTAGATAAATTAGTAAATATGGATGAGGCATAGAGGAGTGTAGAGGTTAGATGGGTATAAGCAATAGTTTCTCTGACTGTTGGTGAAAGGAACGGTTTGATTCTGTAGAGAGAGCCTAGCTTTTTATTAAAGGGTTTATAGTATTGTTGATATGGGTGTCAAAGTTAAGATTGCTGTCTATGGTGATACCAAGTAGTTTAGTAGTAGGGTCAGGTGAAATGGGAGTACCATTTGTGGATATAACTGAGAAATCTATTGGGACGGTCTTACGAGTAGGATTGAAAAGGAGGAGTTTCGTTTTTTGGGGGTTCAACAGAAGGCAATGTTGTGTAAACCATTGTTTTACTGTATTAAATACTTCTTGGGTAAGGGAGTGAAGTTTAGAAGTGGATGTGGCTGTACGTATAAGTGTAGAATCATCGGCATACTGAACACAGGTAGCTTGGGGGATTGCTAGATGAAGGTCATTGATAAATATGGAGAAAAGAAGAGGACCTAATATAGACCCTTGAGGGACGCCAATGTTAATGGGCAGGTGGGTAGATAGAGTGTTGTGCCAAAGTACTGCCTGTTGTCTCTTATCTAAATAGGATTGGAACCATTTAATAGTGAGTGTATCTAGTAAGAGGGATTTGAGGATATTTATAAGTATTTGGTGATTAACCATATCAAATGCCTTGGACAGATCGATAAATAGTGCTGAGGAAAGCATATTGGCATTTCTTTTTTTGTTAATACAGTCAGTAAAGGAAAGGAGGGCAGTAGTAGTGCTGTGGGATGGTCTGAAACCATGTTGACAGCTGGAAAGTAAGTTATTTTGGATTAGGTGGTCTAGCAGTTGATTATGGATGCATTTTTACAATAGTTTTGCCAAAGGTGAAAGTAGGGCTATGGGACGGTATTTGGAGAAATCAGTAGATGTTCCACCATTATGAAGGGGGATAATATGGGAGACTTTCCAGATGCTTGGGATGTGTCCTTCACTAATGGTTCTGTTAATCAGAATGGAAATGGGATAGGCAATGGATTTGGCTGATTTCTGTAGATATTCAGCTGGTAATTGATCTGCTGAAGGAGAGCAAGGTTTAAGTTTTTGGATAAGGGAAAGAATATATGTTGTAGGGACAGGTTGGAAGAGAAATGGAGGGGGTGGATTTGTGTTAGAGATAGGTAAAGTGAAATTATTAGGTGACAGGTGACTGGCAAGTGTTTTAATGGCCTCAGAGAAAAAGGTATTAAAGGCATTGGCAGTATGCTTTGGGTTCTCCTGGTCTGTGCCTTGTGGGTTAGGTGTAATGGATTGACCTGGGTGTAGTAGTTGGTTAATACTTGCCCAGAATTTTTGTGGGTTGTTATGTTTAGTTTGCTGGAACTGTAAGTAGTAGTTTCTTTTATCAGACAGTATAGCTTTCTTAGTTTCATTTCTCAGTTGTCTAAAGTTTTGATGGTCAGCAGAGTTTTTACTCATACGCCATTTGGCCCAGTATTTATTTCTGAGGTGGATTTTTTGTTTGGTTTCTTTTGACAGCCATGGGGCAGATTTAGTTTTGATTGTAATAGAGCAGTTTGGTGCATGGTTATCTAGGATGGTGAGGAATTTGGAATTAAAGTATTTGACAGCTTCCTCCAATGGGAGGTGTCTTAATGGAGACCAATTGCATGCTCTTAGTTCACTTTGGAAGAGATCAGGGTTAAAGTTTTTCTTGGATCTAATAGACTTGACAGTGGCTGGAATGGAGGCATTGGCTTTATGCCTGATAATGTAGGTAAGTGAGTGGTCACTAATATCATCAGGGAGGGTTCCAGATTCATATGTGTGGGGATGGTTATTTATAAGAATCCAATCCAAGGTACTTTCTTTCTTATTGGGCTTGTTTATCCTGGTAGGGGAGGTAATGATTTGAGAGAAACCAAATAGGTTAATGAGGGTGGTAGGTTGGCTGCTGCAACAGCAGTTCCAATCTGTGTTAAAATCACCTAGGATAATGGTTTCTTGGGGCAGGTTTAGTGATAGCCAGCAGAGGATATCTTCTATGGTGGCATTGTTATTACCAGGAGGTAGATAGATACAGATAATATAGATGGATTTGAAAGTGTTGAGTTGAAGTTTGGAAATAAGAATTTCAGCAGTAGAATCTACAGGTGGTTTAAGGTCATATGTGGTGATCTGTATACCTGATTTAAATAGGATAGCAATTCCCTCACCCTTTGCTATACGGTCAGATCTATACATATTATATCTGGGTGGGGTGATTTCATTGTCTTTAGTTACAGGCTTTAACCAGGTTTCTGTTAAGCAGAGAATGTCGAAAGAGTAGACTTCTAAGAGAGCATGGAGTTGTGAGACTTTATTATTGATGCTACGTATGTTGAGGTGGGCTATGAAGAGAGAGTTTGTTGGCTGAGTAAGGGAATGTGTGTTGAATTGATTGGGATTGTGGAGTTGTGTGGTAGGAAGTGTCATTGGGCCAGGATTTGGGTGTATGTCTCCATCTTTTAATGAGAGGAGTTGTATAATAGAGCCTAGAGTTGGGACTCTTCTGTATAGATGTGGAGATTTTCTGGGATTATGATTGTAGTACCTAATGTGGACTGTTCTATGAAATCTTGACAGTAGATAGCTGGGTGTAGATGTTATGTTTACATGTTTTGTGAGTGCTGGTAGGTAAGAAGAGGTAATTAGCTTATTGGGGTTATGAAGGTTTGGATGTAATGAGTGTTCATATGAGGTAAGTATGTAGGCTAAAAGTAATGTTGGTAGAATAAGTAATAGAAGTAACAGGTGAAAGTGTAAATGTGTTTGGATTGATGGTTTATACATTTGGATGGATTATTAGTTAGCTGTCTTGTTGTAGGTATGGGTGTATGGTAGTTGTCGACAGGGAAGAGCAAAAAACAGGAGGGTGTGGTTAGGAGAGAAATAGTGAGTGGTTAGAGAAGGATGATAGGGGTGTGTGGCCAATGGTAAGGTAGCCTGAGAATAGTGGGAGGAGGAAAGGGTGCGAGTAAATAGCATAAGAGTAGGACCCCTGGGGGTGGGTGGTAATTGGGGGTAGGGAGGGGAGCCGAGTGAGCCCGCAGGGCGAACGGAGCGGGTTGAAATAGGTAGTAGAGCGGCTAGACAAGAAACAATCAGCAGAGCTGGATACTGAAGGTAAGTTGGATAAGTCAGGAGTAGGTAAGAGCAGAGATAAGTAAGGAGTCTGTGATGGAATAGGTGGTTGTAGACAGTAGTAGTAAAGGGTGAGGAGAGAGTATTAAGGGGAGGTCTGGGAGATCCGAATTGTTAGGTAAGGAAACAAGAGAACAGAATGGTAATCAGGAGGTGAAGGCTGGGTTAAGGGTGCCACCTAGTGGCCGGGTCTTCTATTGCAGGTGAGTTTAAGAGGGAGTTAGCTGGTTGTAGAACTGGGAAGGGGTGACTGCAAGTAATAGGGGTTACTGTGAAGGTTAGGAGGTAAGTGTGTAATAGTATTGTTAAGAGAGGGAGGTAGAGACTGCTGGCTGTCCTGGCTTAAAGCGTGCGTTTGATCCCCTAAAGGTTTTAGTACAATGGTTTACAATGTTACTGGCAGGATATAGAGACCAACAACATACTTTCTTGTTATCTTGAGACAGGATGCAGGGAATTTAGGCTGTGAGATGTTACTAAAGTAAACACCATTATTAATGAACTGGACATAGGGATGATCCAACCTAGTCTGCCGACTAATGTGATCAATTGTAGATATAAACTTGGAACACTACACTCAATTTGGGCCACATACTGAAGTAGTAAAAACATCAAAAAGAGAACTGTCCCAATTACTGAACCAAACCCACATGTTACCTCCTTTGGTTATGATAAAAATAAGTTCAGTATTATTTCAGTGCATATTTTTCTAAGCACCCTTGCAAAAGTCAAAGCAAAGCACATGAATGTGGGCAATAAAACTTAAAAAGACTACAAAAGTTTGCAACATTAAGTCAGATAAATGTATTCCGATTAAAGAAACATTCCAAGCCTACTTAAAAAATCTGCAGAAGGTTCAGGATAACCAGCTTCAAACACTTTGTTTCACTGACTGAAAAAGCAGGCTGAACAGAGGCAACTAAACATCCTTTGTGAACTCTCCTTTGTGAACTCTCCAGACAATACCCTGAGGATGACAATGTAGGGAGCAACAAAGCTGGACATCTTCAGCCAGGCTATAGTGGTAAGAGAAATTATAAAATTGCGAAACACAACATACCCAGATTTGTCTAAACAGCCATTCACATGTTTGAACTATGTTCTTAACAGAAAACGGTGTGATGCAAACCAAACACTTAACAGTCTGACCAGCAAATATAAAGCATAGGTTGTCTAATACAGTGAACTGCAAGATCAACTATGAATGGAAGCACATAGTTGCAAAGCCATATCAAATACTGTCCCAAGGCAAAAGGTCAGCAAAGTTACAGCAGAGGTAAACTCAATGTCTAAAAATAGTAATCTGCCACACAGACACACACACACACACTTTAGAATAGTGTAACAGTGCAGTGAAAAGTAGCGAGGGAATTACAATACAGCTTATTTAGATGCCAAAACTGATCATGAAAAAGATAAATGGCTCACTTGAAAGGTTCCTCAAAAGTCAAGCAACTTTATACAGTTTAGCTGATGAAACACTAACTTATTCAAGAGTCCAAAGCCTAAGATTAAACAAAAATTACAGACAAAAGCCATTCCAAGCAGTCAAGTTGCCACTGTCTTGGACTAACAACGGATAAGCCAATCATTGGCCATAAATGCATATACTGTATCACCAAAATGGACTGAAATTAAGTATTTCCAAATATGGATTAAGTCTGAGATTTTGTAGTCTTAGCATTACATCCTGGTAAAGGATACTGTCAAATGCCTTTGACAAGTCCAGATAAAAAAAATAGACATCTCTCAAAATGCACCATGAGCCCCCCAAGCATGCAATAACTGACAGTAGCATTTTCAGTAATTCTCCCTGTACCTATTAACTATGACAATTTGGGCTCCTGTTTGCAAGATCAGGTTTGGAACATGGTGACATAGTATTTGGTGGGGCTGCAAGGTGCAAAAACACAAGAATTCTTTATCCTGCACCAACGGCCTACAAAGACACCCCTAGACAAAAACACTTCAGAGCATGTTCCTAGCATACTATGGTGTACGGTCTACTGGCGTGTCAAATGCCAATGGTATCCAACCAGCAAACAGATCATGGAAAATGTCCTTGTTCTGGACTCACCCCTAGAACAATCCGGTGGCAATGCAAGGGTATGCGTCACCACTGCCTCATCAGATAGGCTCATTATTTCGGTTAGGTTGGTCCACTTTGTTCTACACAATGAACACCCTCACAAGTAAGTTAATAAACAGCAGGGCAAAAAGCGAACCATTTCAATATCCTTCTTGATTGTGCAGTTACCTTTATCTTCATCACCCTGTTATGGCCAAGTAAAGCTGTTGTGTAAACAATAAAATGGTAATAAGATATCATAGTTATATTCTTCAAAGAAAAAACGTGTAATGGTAAGTTAATGTTAGGCAACATCCACAATTACTATGCAACAATAAGCATCTGTACACTTGAACAATGTGGTCCGAGTTAGAAACCCACACCTAAAGATGTACCCCTAACTTGCACGATCCAAGAGCTTGAGTTCCTGCAATAACAGTGCCCAAAAACATAACATAACCTAAAGAAGCTACGATTAAACCCATCCCCATTGTAAAGATTAAGATAATACTGACATTTTAGGAATTTATTGGTTTTAACCCCCTTTGCAGCACCAGAACATTGTGGTAACAGCTCACAAAGCAGAAAGATAATAATTACAAAGTCCCCATCCACCCAATGTAAAACAAAACACATAACGACACCTATACTTTTTCTTCCCAAAATTCAGAGGTCACCACCACACTATAACAGGCCTGACTCATCAGTGCCTCCCTCCCGTCTGGTGCAGGCCCACTAGCTGAGAGCCTGAGAAACTATAAAGTGATCAACTCCTTTTCCCAGAAGTGTCGCCGGCCGAGTGATCCCATCTCTTCTTAATAAAAAAAACATAAAATCATCAGTCTTCCATTTCTTAACAACCCGCTTTCTTCTAGACCCCATTTTCTATCCTAACTCTCTCCGCTGATACTGTTGTTGCGATGATACTCCAGTACCGGCAAGCTTTTTACTACATAGCATGAATGTGCAGACTACTGATGGAAGAATGATGTATGCTGCCAAAAAATATATATTCATTGCTATATCCCAATATATTTGTAAAACTGCAATGTAAAATACAAACATGAACATGCACTCATTATGACACGCTTTGAAAGGTATGCGAACAGTTAAGAAGAACAGAAAGTTCCTTGGCAGACGTCTTTAATGCAGTAGTAGGACATGGAGTGCGTGGATTATAGATAAGCAGGCTTAGGAAAGGAAAAACAGATAAAAAAAAATTATAAAACCTTACCGGAAGAAACAAAATAAAGGGCAAACTGAGCGGGAACTCTTTCTAGTGCGATCAGTGAAATCCTGGTGTGATGAAAATAAAACAGAGGGTCCAGTAGCAGGTGAAAACTCCAATTCTTTGCAAAAAGAAAGGAAGTACCTGCTGCTGGACCCTCTTTTTATTTGGAGAACACAAAAGAAATTTAGGTTGGGGGTGGAGGTGTTATGCAGTGGTGGCTTGGATTGCAAGAATCCGATTGGCTGCCACCACTTGCTTTATAAAGAACTTTGAAACGGGATTTTATACTAAAACTTTAATGTGACCTTAATGTAAAAACACACTGAATCGTAACTACAGAAGGTAAATTACATATTCAGTTACGATTTCAGCGTGTTTTACATTAAGGTGAACTACAAATCTGCATGAAAGTTTGCCTCGCTTGTGGAAGGCACTCTGAGGTAATGGCTTGCAATTTGTATCTTCTCATGGCACGCTCGGGTTTAAGCACACAGGCGTCATGAGAAGGTACTCGGGATTAATGAGTTAAAAAGTCTTTTAGGTTATACAGAGTACCATAGACACACAAATATCTTTTTTTTTCTAATCCTAAAGCAGACCCTGCAGTTATTTTATTATGTAAAATGTCTCCTACTCTACAGATTAATGCTAACCACATTCCTTCTGACAAGGAGAGGAAAGCTTTTCATGAATTTGGAAAGAGTTTGTTCTTCTGCTACTTTTTAACTTTTCAGAATTCTGAACTGCCAGGCTCACAATTTAAACATTTTGCTAGATTCTTTTGAGAACATTAGAAAGTTAACTGTTACTCTCCCCTTTTCTGAAGTTTACAAAACAAAAAAGAAAACTCTGAATTCCTTAATTGTATGTGCTACTCATGTAACCAATATTTTTTTTGGTCCTTTTCCTAATGAGGACTTAATTGAGGGAGAGCGATTCAAGGAGTGACCCATATATCTGATGTCCATTTCATTCTTCGTCATGACTGGGTCATAGGTTCAGACATCGGACATGATACAGCCATTCCAAAAGACTGATGCTTCTCTACCTCCTCTCCCGGTATTTAGATCATTCTTCAGTGTTAGGGTTATTCCTTTCCCTCACTCCTATATGGCTTTTGGCCTGCATTTCTTTTTCTTCTCTGTTTAAAAAAAATCTTTCCTTGTATTTTTGAGGTTGGCTGGTGGTGGTGGTTGTTAGTAAGTAAGGGTTAATAGCGATGAGTGTGTCTGGCTCTTCTCTACTGCTCTGTTGCTTGTGTGTGTGTGGTACAACTGGGCCAGTAGTGGACAGGACAAAACCCACTGGCTTTAAGAAATTCCCATTGTGGGCACAATTCCGAATTCAGATGCCCACGAGAGACATGTATATTGCTTAGGTGCCTCTCATTTAGTGCAGGACCGTGAGATTTGCACGGATTTCAACCCCCACACTTTGGGATCACCACAAGTTAATCTTGAAAGGGCTTCTGCCCTCGTCTGGAGCTCAAACTCCTGCAAAGCCAGGAGCTTCAAAGGACTCCAGGAAGCATGACCCTCCAGCCTCCCCTGGGGTATCTGCTATTGGACAGGAAACGGGACAAAAATTATCTGATCCATCTTTGTTGGATCAGAGGAAAATCAGACCTCCCTTGGATCAGAGAAGTTCCTCGGAGCTGACTCGTTTGCTTGATACGACTTCACCACAGACTCTACCTCCTTTGGATTCAAAGGTTTCAGAGCCAAATGGGCTATCAGATCTATCCGAGATAGCTACCTCGGATCAAGTCTTCAGATCTGAAGGCATCGATCTCAGAGCCGTATACCAAGATGCAGTAGCATCTCTGGATAGGTCTACTCATTCTTTGGTATCTTCCAGATCCTCTAGACTTTCCCATTCCGAGCTAGACGGGATGATGAGTTTACTCAAGGCTCAGATCAAGATGGGGCTCTTACAATCCCCATCCCATCTTGGATCTCTGAGAGCCCAATCACCCTCGTTAGCCATTCTTCTTCCGAACTGACCACCCGCTTTGGAACCCCAAGATCCGGATTCCTTGAGAGGATGATGTCAGAGCCGAGAATAGGCTGTACCTCAACTTCAGCAGTGTCCCAGACCGACTTGGCTCTGATGCTGTCTGAGCAAAGTGGGTCCCAGACCCGAGGCATTGGCTCTGTGGGGGGGGGGTTTGTCTCCTGCCTGGTCGATCCATCTCTTCCCACTAGGGGCTTCGGCTCTTGACAGTTCAGGGCTGGTGTTGTCTGGAGGCCATGAATATGGAGTGGTGTCTTCCCTTTCTCCTTGGGCAGTTTCAGTTCTGAGGAGAGAGGGGGAAGGATCCCCGGATTTGTTTGCTTTTCAGGTAGCAGAAAGGGCATTATCTAGGGCTATAGAGATGCATCTAATTACCCCCCCCTGGAACCTATATAGCCTTGGCCCCATTCATCCTGCCCACAGTCAACCCACCCAGGAAGTCCTCCATTGCCCCCCTCTATAGGGGGCCCCCTCCTCTTCCAAGTCCTTCCCGGACTATCTCGTGATGGGGATGCATCAGAAGAGGATGTGCAATAGGAAGCATGTTGACTCCCCTTTGGAGCCTGTGACAGAGGACACCAATTTTGATGAGGAAGAAGGATCCTCTCAATCACCACCCTATGACATCTCCTTTGGAAATATCCTAAAGATCCTCAAGTGAAAGGTTGGATGGTCTTTCCAACCTCCTCCTTCTGAAGAATTGGTGTTTCTGGAGACTTTTGGGATGGGCCCATCTATGACCTGGGTGACCCCACTGGCAGATGAAATTATTGACCTAGTTTCCCGCCGGGCTTGGAAGGAGCCAGACACCGTGGAGCCTATTCCAAAGTGTGCTGGCAAGTTCCTAAGCCGTCCATCTGATCACCCCCACTGGAGCAAAAGCATTCCAGTTGATGCCATCATAGTGTCAGGAATCACAAAGAAGAAGCCAGTGGAACAGCTCCTCTGTCCACCCCGTCCCCCAGCAAGGAGTATGTGGCATTGGACAGACAAGGGAAGTGTGTCTATGCCGATTTGCTACTTTTACACTGAGAACGTTTAACTGTTTGGCACTTTTCATGTGCCTTCAGAGGGATTTGGTCAGGGAGCTCACCACTTCTCTCCAAATCCATGTCAGAGGGGGATTTTAACAAAGTTTCTATCCTTTTGTTGACTCTTGCATCCTTGTCAAATTTGTCAATGAGATTGATCTCCAGTGTGGCAGAAGAAACCTCTTGAGTGGCCAGATCAGGCATAGCCCTCAGTAGACATGCCTGGTTGAAGCTTTGTGGGTTTGCAGAACCCTTCAAAGCATCCTTTTACTTATGCCCCCTTTGATAGTTCTTCCTTGCTTGAACAATCGGTTAAGGAAATACTTTCCCACAGTGAGTAAGAGGGAAAGACCCTGTCTGCTGTAGGGATCACGTTTTCTTCCCCTCAAAGGCTTTTTTCCAGGAACCAACACAGTGGGAAGAAAATTTGATTCAGGAAGTCTCGGGGTTCTTTCCAGGGCCCTCAGGAAGACTTCTCATCCAGAGGCAGAGGACGAGGATTGAATGGGACACTCTACCCTAGAGGAGAGGGGTTCCACAGAATCACTGCTTCGGGCAACCTTTCTCTGACGAGCCCTACCAGTACTGTCCAACTGTCCTACTCTAGAGGCAGTCGGGGGCAGGCTTTCATTGCACCTAGATGCCTGGACGAAGCTAATCTGGGTGCTAAAAATCTCCAGAGGCTATTACATTCCCTTATTCCTTCCTCCATCCTCCAAAAGGAATATCCCCAAAGAGGGAGGATGCCATGCAAGAAGTTCAAAAATTTCTAGACAAAAGAGTCATCCAACAGGTCCCAACAAAACAGTGAGGATGTGGAACTTACTCACACTTCTTTTTGGTGCCAAAAAGGACAGGATACCCAATGCCGATATTGGACCTGAACAAGCTAAATCTATACTTCAAGAACTCAGTTTCAGAGGGGCGTGGCCAAAATGGCGACCTGGTAACAGCAGTTTCTCACAGCTCTCTTTCCTCAATAATATTTCAGACAGGAATTTTGAGAAAAAAACAAGAAGAAGAAGATATCTTCGCTACTAACCACTTTCTAATACCCAGAGACATCATCAGAACAATTTTTATCAACTTTCATTGGAAAATTCCTGTCAAATTAATTACTAGAAAATCAACAGCAGCATCAGCTACTCAGAATGAGCCATCTCAGAAATCCACCTCAGGACCCAACATTCAAAAAGGATTTATGTTCACTTATTTTAAATATTCAGGAGTTGACAACTAAAATAGATAAGATGGATAATAAATTGGACTCTTTTAAAGAAAAATGTACTCAACAACTTGAACAGCTTCAGGAAATGTTCACACAACAGAAAGGTCAAATTTCTGTCATAGAACAGTCCTTAAATGACATTGATTCCAGACTCCTGCAAGAAGAACAACAAACTGAATTTTTACTGCAACAAAATACACATCTTCTGGAGAAAATAGATGACATGGAAAACAGAATGAGAAGAAATAATATCCGAATATATGGTCTGCCAGAAAAAGCAGAAGGGGATAATATAATAAACTTTCTTACTACCTGGATCCCAAATGTATTAAAATTACCGGAAGCCCTTTCTTTTGGAATAGAACGTGCACACAGGTCATTGTCAACTTCAGGAAATGCATCTTTAATCAAAAACAAACCAAGATCAATAATTGTTAAACTTTTCTCCACGCAAGACAAGGAACTCATCCTCAAAAATGCTTGGACTAACTCACCCATTAAATATAATGATGCGTTAATTAGATTTGACAATGATTACTCTACAAAAGTGGTTTTCAAAAGAAAATAATTCATGCCAATAATAAAAATCTTGAAAAAGAAACGACTGAAGACCCATCTTTTGTTTCCAGCAAGACTTCATATATTCCTTCCAGTGGGAATAAAAATATTTGAAACAGTGGATTCAACAATGAAATATCTCACTACAAACAACATTTTAACACAGGAAGAATCTATGGATTGGACAAATAGTACACCAAAAAGAAATGCAGAAGTAAACAACTGGAAGACTGTTGAACAGAAGAAAAAATACTAAAGGACAAATAACTTATATGTTACATGTACCACAAAACTTTAAACAATGTCACAAAAACTAACAAGAAATCTTCCAGTCATTAATCACAGTAATATATCAGGTACAGTTTCTATTTATTTTATCTCACTTAAAATTTAGAATGAATATAAACTGGGTAAATTAACATTATCATTTAGGTCTATCCTAACATATTTGAAACTTGATAACAATGTTTTTCTTTCTCTACGTTTAGTCATCAACAAACAAAATGTATATAGCAATATGTTCAAGATATATGCAAATGGATATCTGGTTCAAGCAGATATAACCATCTCACCATATATTTAACTATATTAGCAATTTGTTGTAAAATCTTTGAATGCACCATTCATATAATATGTCTAATCTAAGTTTTCCGAGCGGGGCAGGGAGGTGAGCGGGACAAATGCATTCTTTGAAAAATTATATATTTATGTTAAATGAGTTGCATAGTTAAAGTACTTAATCCATTAATGCTGTGGTAATTTGCTTTACTGAGATAGAAAGACAGCTTGGGTGTACGCACATGTCTGGTTGTATGGATTATGATGTTGTAGCCTCCCGGTACACTTCATGGACTCTTACTGTGTTTTTAACATATATATATAAAGCTTCCTTATTGCAAGGGGGGATAATGTTGTGTTTATTGAAGATGCTTGAACTGTGTTGTAACTATGCAGTAGAAAAATATTTTCACGAGCGATACTTTGAAAGATAAGAAAAATCTTCACTACTTTTCCTGCTCCGTTCACGAGACAGCAGTCTCAAATATGTATACAAGTAATATATAAAGGTTGTAATTTTCATTGTAACCACTTTGTGATTGTGTATGACGCCCTTTAAATAATATATAATTGCAATATCATTAGGCAAGGAAGTAAATCTCAAAACAAGCGCATCTTAAAACTCTTCGACTAGAAGAAGAAAATAATGTGTATATAGAAGATGATTGAGTTGTGCTGGATGGTTATAGTTAGTTAAGAGTTTAAACCCTTACATGCTATTACAGTAAATTATTCTACACTACTAGAATGTCATATTGAATCTTTTATACGAAGTAAAGCATTTGGTGCTGTTTGTTTTACTAGCAGGTGTCATGTAGTATGTCTCACATATAACATAGGAATGTCTTGCATATAACAGATAAATATATGCAAAAAAAATATTACCACGAGCCCTTGAAAATCAAGAAAAATCTTCACTACTTTTCCCGCCCCATCCATGAGACAGTAGCCTTAAATACCAACGCAAGCAACACCCAAATGTCTTATGTCTCATTGCGAGCACTTCATGCTTGCATGTAACGTCCTTTGTATAAAACATAATTGCAGCATTCCTGGACAAGGAAGTAAATCCCAAAACGAGCACTACTTAAAGTGCTAGTGCACCTGAATTACGAAGCTACATGTTGACCCTTTTGTGTTACTGATTATTACTAAACATTTAACACACTTAAACTAAATAAAATAAAACATGATTAGATTTAGTAAACAGACACTAAACAAATTTTCTAATAGGTTCTGTATATACTAACAGAAATAGCAACCTATGCATAGTTATTGTTAGAAAAAAGTTAAATATTGTTAGATATACAGAAAGGCAATACTCTGTACATAGTTATATACATTAATATTAAGAATTTCTAATACTAGAATATTACATATATACAATAAGAATCATAAATAGCTGTGTGGGTTCATAGATTGCTACTGGAATATCGACCCTGGGGCTTGTATAAGTCTAGTCATGGCAGTTCTCTGGCTGTTTCTTTCCATAATGTTTGCTTACCTGGACACCTGTTTGCCTGGGTGACCGTTATGATCCCCGGGGTGATTTTCCTCTCTCCCGTCCAGTCATTGGGGTTCTTTTCCGGAGTCTGGCCAGTCTGTGGGTCAGGAACCTATCTCTCCACTACGTTTTATGTCAGTATTTTGAATCTTAAGATATGTAAAGACCATTATATATAAGTTTATGTATATATATTTATATATATGTACATATATTGTCATATAAGCCGACACAATTTTTGTAAAGAGTTCTGGAATATGACTTGGAAAACTACTTTCTCAAAAGTTAAATAATAATAAATCTAATTATTTCATAAAGAGTGAGGAAGAAAATGGGAAATATTCACATAACTATAGAATAAATAATATTCTTATAGCACAGATACACGATAGAGACTCTAGAGGTGGAAAATTACCCTAAACAAATTGCGAGTATAATGAAACTACAATCTAAAAAGAACATAAATAATATGAGAATTTAACCAAAATAACTAATTAACAAGCTATTGGAGTCTTTGCAGTGTGAATTAAAGCAAATGTGTCATGTTGGATTGATATGTGAATTGTTGTACTAAGATGAAACAAATTTTGTTAAATGTAATTGGAAAATTGTTTTTGTAACCCTGATTATACAAAACTCTGCAAGTAAGATTTAACAAGTATAAGCAGGTTATTGATGTATAAATATTATTGCTTTCACACAAATTTGCATATAATTGTCTATTAGCTGATCATATTAACTCGTTAATATATGTAAATAGTGACATACTAAGTTATGAGGTTAAGAGAGATTAGTTTAAACACTAGTCACAGATTTAGAAGGTTTGTGTGGGTACTTGTGTTACTCATGCAAAGAGGTATATTACCTCATAGAGATAGGAAAAGGTGTAATCAATTAGAATTAGTTAAATTAGAAGTTTCATTGTTTTCTTATACTGTTTTGGTGTCTACAGAAGATAAGCAGATCTTCCATGTAAACAATAGTGTAAATTATACATATAATGCAAACCAAGAGTTAAATCTATGTATATTAACTGTCATACAAATAAAACATAAACCAACACATGAAATATCTATCTATGAATGTTAATGGATTAAATAATAATATCAAAAGGAGGAGTCTATATAAATACATAATTCTACACAATATACAAATAGTATTTCTTCAGGAGACACATCTATTAGATAAAGATATAAACAATCTCAATATTAATAACTACACAGTATTAGTAAATTCTCAATACAAACAAAAGAGAGGAGTAGCCATATTAATGCATAATACAATTATTTCTCCTAGAATAATTAACACTTATCAAGACACATCTGGTATGTTTTGCTTAGTAAATATAGAGTTAAATAGGAAAATTTACACTTTAGTTAACCTATATTGGATACCAGGACTTGGCCTAGGAACAGTAAAACATCATATTAAAGAAATATTACATTTAACTAAAGGTAATCTAATAATGGCAGGAGACTACAACTGTATAATAGATGACAAAGATACAGATTAAAAAAGTAAAAGAAGAAAGTTACCTATATCAAAGACACTTTCGAAGTTTACAGACGCAATCTCCATAAAAGATATAAATGAATTTGCTGACCCAGACTCATTAATTTATACTTTTTACTCACATAGATATAAGACTAGTTCCAGAATTGACAGGATATACATATCCAATGATCTAATAACAAAAATAAGTAATGTCAAAATAATAAACTATCCATTATCAGTTCATAATGCTCAGGTTTTTGAAATGGAGCTTATGCCTATAAATAATAATCCCATAACAAGAATACCTTCATATGTTACAAAATTAACAGACTTTAAAGAATTTTTTGAAGGTGAAATAAAAACTTTCCTTGAACTAAATACCACAGAGAACATTTCAGAAATATATATCTGGGACTCCTTAAAAAAAAAAAAAAAAATATATATATATATATATATATATATATATATATATATATATATATATATATATATATATATATATGGAAAAGTACTATCCTGGTATATTAATAAAAGAAAAATATGGAATAAAGACATGCTAGAATTACAAAAGAAAGCCGATAAATTAAAACTAGGAATTCAAGAAGGAAATAAAGATTTAATTCAAGAATTACTACAGATTAACAACAAATATGCAGAAATTTTACATCACAAGACAATGATTAACCTGGAAAAGATAAAATTAAATTCTTATTCAACGAATCCAGTACATCAGAGACAACTAGCTAATATAACAAAAAAAAATAATAAAATTTAAACAAATAAAATAATTATATATCCCTAATACAAAGAAAAAAGTCACAGATCTAAATAGTATATTAGAAGCCTTTAGATTACAATACAACTATGATAACCTTTCAAGCATCCATGAAAAACCTGACAAAGATATAAAAAATTATCTTAAAAACAAAATTCTTACTAGATTAACACAGGAACAAATTGCCACTATAAGCAAACCAGTTACTATGACAGAACTAAAATCACAGATTAAAAAGCTTAAATTAAATAAAGCACCTGGCCCTGATAATATAATATCAAAAATGTATAAAGTAATACCTAATCAAGCTATATATTTACTCTTAAAAGTATACTCCATAGTTAATCAAAATATAATTATACCACCTTCATGGAAATATTCATTGATATCACCAATAATTAAATCAGACAAAGATGAGAAACAATGTTTGTCATATAGACCAATATCCTTATTAAACATCGATTATAAAATGTTCATGGCAATATATGCTGACAGAAGTAAACACTTTCTTCCCATGCTAATACATAATGACCAGACAGGATTTTCAATTATTAAGGAATTCCCAATATTATTCTAGCATGTCCAAAGGTCAGTTGTCAATCTCCTCTCCGGTCCAGCTGGTGAATCTGGGAATCTTGAGGCAATGTTATAACTGCCTCATGTACACAGACAACCCTCTCCTCCTCCCACATAACACAAATACTTGCGAGAGATGCAGCTATTTAGCCAAACTGGAGGCTGAGCTATCTCAACTCAGGACTGGCAAGACCAGACAGGAAGAGAAGGCAACTACACACACCACAAAACCAGCCTCACATAATGCTACCACACCACTGAATCAAACACATAAACACACAAAGACATACTCGGAGGCTCTGAGTAAAAATTTACCTAAACAGCAGAGGCCTCCAAAGCAGACACCCAAACAACTGCTACCTCAAGACACCCCACAAGCAACACATAAACCACAAAATCAGTGTGCAAAGCAGTCACAGCCCTTAAGGCCAAATACAACACCAAACATACTTGTCATAGGTGACTCCAGACACACTGACGTCCCACTCACCAGGCTGAACAAGGAGAGGGTCACAGTAAGCTGCCTATCGGGCGCTAGAATCCGCCACATAACACAAGCACTCGGGTCACTCCACGGCAAGTACAAATATGACACAGTCATTGTCCATGCTGGTGTGAACGACCTGAGACGTACCTCCCTGGACTACATGAAAAGAGACATAGAGGAGCTCTCTGATTATGTAGCCCAGGCAGGTATGACCCTGACCCTGAGCAGTATCCTTCCTTCACCAAGAATGATGCCACAATATAGAGACAAGATGATCAGCTTTAACAATTGGCTTAATGTCTGGTGTCATTCAAAGGGGATCCAGTGTCTGTCTGCCTGGGATGACATGCTTGACAAGCCACGCTGCTTCAAGGGACGGCTTGCACCTGTCACCCTGGGATTCCGGATATTGGCTAAGGCTCTTGCCACCCCATAGTGCCTTTTTTAGGCAAGGCTCAAATTCTAAACCTACCACCCTAGAAAACAAAAATGGGAAGAAACTGAGGGTAATGCTGCTCAATGCCAGAAGTCTAAATCTCAAAATGCACGCACTCGAGGCCCTTCTCAGTATGGAGAACATTGATGTCTGTGCTGTAACTGAAACCTGGTTCAAGGCTCCTGAGAGCACCCCGGCACTATTAGGTTTTACCTCATATCATGCGTTCCGGCCCCAAAACCCGAACCACACCACAAAAGGAGGGGGTGTATCCATATTCATAAAGGATACCCACACCTCCAGGTTGGTGGCAACGCACGAAGCTTCAGAAACCATCCAGGTGCAACTAACCATAGGCAAAACTGCTCTACAAATTGTAGCATGCTACAGGCCACCCTCTCAAACTCAGGAACCCCACACAGCCTTCCTGAAGACACTGGAGGGAATAAATGTACCTCCAAACACCATCATATTGGGTGACTTCAACTACCCGACTATAGACTGGGAACATTACTCAAGCCCTAACTTTCTAGCCCAACAGTTCCTGGAGTTCATAAATTCAAATGCCATGGAACAGCTAGTCACTGTTCCCACGAGAGGAGAAAATATACTAGATCTCATTATCACAAACATGGGGACAAAATGCTCCACACCGGAAGTATATCCTTCATTGGTGAGATCTGATCATAAACTAATCTCACTGGAAATCCACATCCCGCCCCCACCCCAAACAAAAAAGACCACAGTAAAGAACTTCTCTAAAGCAAACTTCACACTACTCAAGACTGGTGTGGTATCCTTTAAGGCCCCTGAGCCAGTGGAAACCACAACCCAAGCTGCTGTAGCCCTTACAAATGCCTTCTATGAACACCTCCAGGACTGCATGGATCAGGCAATCCCAAATAAAACCAAGACTCTTTCCACAAAGGGCAAACATCCAGTCTGGTGGACCCCAGCCATTAACAAACTTTACAATAAGAGGAGAAAGCTATTACATGATAGAACAAAATCCATAAAAGGGAAGTCACCCCTGATCATTATTAGTAAAAAAATACGAGCACTCATAAAATCAACTAAGGCCAATTTTGAGAGAAAAATTGCCATGGATTCAAAGGACAATCATAAGGCCTTTTTCAGCTATGTTAGGAACCTGGGTGGAAACTCCCAGATATGCTCAGAATTAGTCCAAAATGATACAAAAATCACTGAACCCACAGACATTGCCAACATACTGGCAGACAGGTTCAGTGCAGACTTCACCCCCCTCTCCCCCCCTAAAGGAGAGATAACTATCCCAGCGGAGTGTAGCCTCCCAGATATCTCAAATGCGCAGGTGAAAGCTGCTCTCTCTAAAGCTAAAAACACAGCATCAGTGGGACCGGATGGTGTCCCCGGCTGTGTGCTACACGAGCTAAATGAGGAATTAAACCTGCACATAAGGCAGCTGTTTAATCTCAGCCTTACCACAGGATACGTGCCCAAGGAGTGGCGTACGGCAACTGTGGTCCCACTCCACAAAGGCGGTGCCTCTACGGACCCTGGTAATTACCGCCCCATAAGCTTAACAAGTCTAGTCTGCAAAGCTATGGAGAGGATCATAATGGAGCTCATAAACAAAGATATAGGGACTTGCAGACATTGGATCCAACCCAGTTTGGCGTCGTCAAGGGCAGATCATGCCTTTTGAACTTGGTCGACTTCTTCGAAACAGTCACCAAGGCCATTGATGAGGGAAAGGCAGTCCATACAGGCTACCTTGACCTTGCAAAGGCTTTCGACACAATACCCCACTCGGGTATTGTAGAAAAACTTACCAGCTTAAATGTAAACCCATATGTCACAAGATGGGTTGCAAACTGGCTTAAGGACAGAACCCACAGGGTTAGAGTTGCTGGCGCTATGTCAGACTCCAAGCCGGTCACAAGTGGTGTCCCACAGGACTCTGTCCTTGTCCCCCTATTGTTCGGCATCTACTTCTCAGAAGTACAGGCCAACATGGGAGGACTTTGGCTGACAAAGTTTGCAGACGACTGCAAACTGGGCGCCATAGTGGAAAGTGCATCGGACACGGATATCCTTCAGAAGGGACTCACGGAAACAGATAGCTGGTGCCAGAGCCATGGCCTGAAGTTAAACGCCAAAAAATGTATAGTCATACCCTTCGGGAAAAACAAGGTAACCCCAAGCTACCATATAGGTGGCAATCCACTAAGCACAGAAGAGGTTATCAGGGACCTGGGGACCCAGGTTGACAGTGGCCTTTCTTTTGACACTCACGTTGCTAAAGTGGTTAGAAAGACCTTCTACATTGCCCACCTGATCATGAAGGGATTCACATCCAGATCTAGTGAGGTCATCGTTCCCCTGTACTCTTCACTTATCAGACCAATGATCGAGTACAGTGACCCATTCGGGATGTATCTCACCCGACATCTGCAGCAATTGGAGAGACCCCAAAAGTTCCTCACCAAAAGGATAAAGGGACTCCAAAATCTGCCATATGCTGCCAGATTGAAGAAACTCCAGCTCTATTCAGTCGCATACCGTCTGCTCAGAGGTGACATGTGCCTGACATACAAGGCCATGTCCAACCCGGAATTAATGGACATGCTCCACCTCAAAAAATCCAAATCCACCAAAACCACTAGAGCAAGCGACTTAAACCTTAGCAGGGATATAAATAGGACATGCTGGAGGGATAGATTTATCACTCAGAGACTCCCTATGCTCTGGAATAAAATCCCGGTCCATGTGAGGTAGAGCACCTCGCTGGCTCTGTTCAAGAGAAATCTTGACCTGTGGAATCATCTCTGTGTCACTGCTGGACAGAGGCACAACAAACTAATGGGTACAGTATTTTTTCATATAAGGGGTGGCGTAAGCCACAGAACTTTGGGCTAGGCTTATAAATGCCTTAGGGCAGATAGCCTAGTATAAACCTATGAACCTAAGAAATACATATGATAATCTTAAAAGAATTCTGTCATTGCTAGATTATAGTAAACATGCAAACTTGGATTTAAATATAATATCCTTAGATATTAATAAAACATTTGATTCTGTTAACTGGAATTTCCTTACACTAGTCCTAAAAGAATATAATTTTCCTACATCTTTTATCGCCCTTATTCAGTCACTATATAAAGACTCCATAGCATATGTTAAATTAGGTTCATATAGATCTGGTCCCATACTAATCAAATAAGGAACTAAACAAGGCTGTCCCCTATCACCACTATTATTTGCATTACTTGTAGAACCATTTGCAAATCAGATAAGATCAAATAGTAATATTAAAGGCATCTGCATCAACAAAAATGTATCTCTTAAATTACAGTTATTTGCAGACGATATACTTCTTACCCTATCAGACACTAATGCATCTTTACAAGCTTTGTTTAAAGAAATAATTTTCAAACTATTTCAGGTTTACAGTTCAGTGAAAACAAAACAAATATTATGTCATGTAATACTAAAAAGAAACATATAAACAAAAAATATTCCAAATACATAGCAGAGGATAATAAAATAGCATATGTAGGCATAGATCTACTTGAAGACTTAACTGACTCACTTATATATAATTATAATAAAACACTAGATAAAATAGAGCAAGCGATATCTACCTGGAACAAATATATGTTTACAATGGGAGACAGATTATACCTCATTAAATCAATTATTTTTCCTAAAGTATTATATCTAATACAAAGGTTTTCACTGCCACCTCCCAAGTATATCACTCAGAGATATAATAAACTAATATTAAAATTTTTATGGTTCCCAAACAAACCCCGAATTGCTTTAAATAAACATTTACCAAACTGGGAATATGGAGGAATTAATTTACCGGATATTGAGATATATACGTCCTCTGTTGTTAAAAATATAACCTCATGGTTAAATGCTCACTACAAACCTATATGGAAACAATTACATGAACAGGTCTATACTGAACTTAGTCATAACAACATATCAGATCATTTAACTGTATTACCATTTTTCCTTTAGTTTGGATGTTAAAAGATTATCTAGAAGATAAAAATAAAAATAATACTGCCATCCAAATATATGAACATCACACTAACAACATTTAAATCGTTTATAAACAAAGTCCCAAATATTAATTCATGGTTCTTTCTGATCTTTCCTATAGCCTTCACACCCACTATCCTTGATACATACCAAATTCAGAAAATGAATATGCTCAAGATAGGTTCAATAAGCTACTGGCATCAGCTGGTAGAACAAGAGAAAATATTAACTAAAGATCAGATAACCAGAAAATATAAATAATGACTCATGGCTACTTTTGCAAAATCTAAGACAATATCTTATAATAGACTTGGACAAATGCAAGATACAGTTAGACATACTGTCCCAAAATGTATTGATTACATTATTATAATTAATAATCAACCTTATCAAGGTGCTGGATATCTATCTAACATTTACAAAATAATTAAAACAACAAAAATATACCAAATAGACACTTACTGGGATTATTATACACAGATAAATAATCACCGTCCTAATGAAAAGGAAAAAAGATTATCTTAAAATCTTCCAAGAAGTCATCATTATCAATAAACTTGCAGTTATTCACTTGGAGATATTTGAATAAAAGTTTTTATACACCACATAAATTATCTAAGATGTATGCAAGTGAAGATCTATGTTGGAGATGTCAGACTAAAATAAGAGCAGACTGGCAACACATTTTTTATGAATGTAAGTGTCTTACTTTGTATTGGAATATTAATTATTTTTTCAAACTGTTTTTAATGATTATCAATTATCAAAATCTATGATTTTATTTAACTCTCCTGTTCCGGATTGTGTGCCACAAAAATATTTTCAAATCTTATGGACTTTAATGGCAGCAGCTCGCAAAATCATCACCATTCACTGGAAAAGTGAGACGACTCCTACATTTAATGAATTTAAAAATTTAGTTAGAACAGTTGGACAAATGGAAATATCTACTCTGAAGAACAGAACTACCAGACTTACAACTTTATACAACTCTTGGATGAAAATACTAGAAATAATTGAGAAAATGGACAAAGATATATGAACTTATATATCATACTTCAGTTTACACCTTAAACTTATTTATGGCTTTCTTCTTAACAGACACCAATGTATATAGTTATATAATGCTTTTAAAGTTTATAGGTTTTACAATTGTATATATATATATATAATTTTCATTTTTGATTTCATGTAATATTTGACAAATTATCAATAAAAAAAGAACTCCGTTTCACATGGTGACGGTTCAATCCATTCTGCCATTACTGCAGAAGGACGATTGGGTGTGCTCTCATCTCTCTCCAGGATGTATACTATCATATAAAGATTGACAGATGCTCCAGGAGACGCTTGCGCTTCTGACTGAGAGACGATCATTACCAATTCAGAGCACTCCCATTCGGACACACCACAGCCCCCTGGGTGTTCACCAAATGTATGTCGGTAGTGGCAGCTCACCTGAGACTGGAAGGATTCCAGGTGTTTCCATATGTAGACAGTTGGCGCCTAACCGCACTATCGAGGCATCATCTGGTCCAAGCAATGCACTACCTATTGCACACCTTCAGTCAGCTGGAGATCCTGATAAATTCAGAGAAGTCAAAACTAACACCCGTGCAAAAGTAGAGTTCATAGGAAAGCAACTGAACACAATCTCTCGGGTAGCATTTCTACTATTACAGCATGCGTCACCCCTGAGACAGCAAGTCCAAGTCTTACTTGACACACCTGCACCCCCAGCAAGATTCATCCTAAGAGCTCTAGATTCCATGTCAGCTGCCATACTTCTGGTGCCATTGGCAAGATTCTTTACACGAGTACTTCACTGGACTGCAGCGGTTCAGTGGTCCATTCTATATCACCCATTAAATGTTCCGATCAAGCTGACTCCAGTCTGCAGACGTCATCTTCAATGGTGGATTCTATCAGATGATCTTTATCTGGGCAGGCCTTTTTCCCTTCCCCCGCCAACAGCCACAGTGACCACAGACACTCCTTCTTGGGGTGGGTGGGAGCATTACGACGGAAGATTGGTCCAGGGCACGTGATCCCCAACAGAGATCAAATTGCATATCACTATTCTAGAGATGAGAGCAGTCCTTCTGAAGTTGCAACCTTTCCAAGACTTCCCTAACCTCTGGGAAAGATGGCAATTCACACTGACAACATGTCAGTAGTCTGGTATATCAACAAACGTGGGAACCCGTTCATACCCATTATGCAGGAAGGCCATGAGAGTGTGGGAATGGGCGAGCTCTTCGAACTGCTTTCTTATTGCAATGCACATTCCCAGGGAGACCAGTGTTCTACCGGACAGACTCAGCAGATCTATCTTGAGTCCACAAGAGTAGCCCCTAACTCAATCAGTAGTGAATCAAATATTCCTGTGATGGGGTCAACCTTGTTGCGATCTTTTTGCATCTCCCCTGAACACCAAATTCAGCAAGTACTTCGCTCTGATCCCCCCAGTGGGGAGTCACCAAGGGATGCTCTAGTACACAGTTGGCCTCCATGTCATTTGTATGCTTTCCCCACAATTCCCTTGATTCCAAAAGTTCTACAGAAAAGCAGCAGGTTAAAGAGTACTCTCATCCTCATTGCTCCTTTCTGGCCTCGTCTGGTGTGGTTCCGGTTCCTCTGGTGTCACACCAAATATTCACCATAGATACTGGATCCCAGACAGGATCTGATTTCTCACCGATCAGAATACCAACCTCCCAGCCTCGGATCCTCAAGACTAACCACTTGGTTCCTCCACTTCCAGTGATTCTAAAGTCCAGGCTGGCCTCCCCTGTCCAGGAAAACATACTTGCTACTGAAAAACCTTCTACAAGCAAATAGAAGATATTTTCTGTGTGGGCATAGAAAGAGAGAATTGACCTTTCTTTTTTTTTTTCAAATCCTGTCTCGGCTAGTCTTCTCTTCCTGAGTTCTCTTTTTTTCAGGATGGAGCAAGTTTTTCTACGATCAAGTTACAGTTGGCAGTGATTGCTAACTTCCACATTTCAGAAGATTCTAATTCACTAGCTTCCAGGTTGTGCAATGCCTTTATGAAAATAATTTTCCTTCTCGGACCCCTGATTAAAGATCTTTTGCCTCCTTAGGATCTGACATTAATACTACAAGGTCTCATTCAGAGACCCTTTGAACTGGTTGACTCCTGTAACATAAAATTTCTATCATAGAAGACCATTTTTTCTTGTGGTCATTACTTCAGCCAGAAGGGTGTCAGATCTTCAGGCCTTATCATCCAAACCACTGTATATTATTTCTTTTAAAGACAGTGTTTCCTCTTGGGACAAACCCCTTCTTTATGCCTAAGCTAGCCACGGAGGCCAACCTAAATCAGTCCATTCATCTTTCCCAGTCATTCCATCAAGGCGAATATATGCTTCATTTACTCTATGTTCGTAGACGGTTGCGTTTTTGTCTGCACAGGACAAAGGAACATAGGAAATCCGAAAAGCTATTTATTTCCTTTTCACCCTGTTGGTTAGGGCAGGCAGTATCTAAAGTAACCCTAGTGAAATGAATCACTAATTGCATTTCCACCATCTGTTTTTTGAAAGGCTTACAGTTGCCTCATCCACCAAGACCCCATTCTAACAGGTCAATGGCCACTTACTTGGCTTTTTAGCTAGAACCTCTTGATGAAATTTGTGCTGCAGCAACTTGGTTCAATGCACATACTTTTGTCTCGCATTACAAATTGGTTTTAGTATCCAGAGACAGGGCAGCCTTTTACTTCGCGGTGCTCTGGAGTGTCCTTCCATGGGGGCTACCCAGAAAATTTAAGTAGCTGGGGACTCTGACCCAGTTGTGAGGAAGAATGGACAACATCAGATTTAGGAGTTGCGTACTTACCATAACTTGGTATCTGTGTTGTCAAGTTTTATTCTTCCTCACATCCCACCCGACCTACCCCATTCCAGAAAGCCTAGAGGCATCTGGAGGATTCGGAGCTCCATAGGCTACCTTTTTTGAGCTCCAGATTGAGTGATATCTTTGTGTTTTATAATTACATTTCTATACTTTCTCTCGCTCTCTCTCTTTTTCTGGGGCAGTGAATGTGATCTGAGGAGGTAGGGGAGATGCAGGGCATTATGGAAGTGAGAGGAGCCAGAGACTTGAAGCAGCAATCTTTTGGAATGGTTGGATCCTATGACCCAGTTATGAGGAAGAATGCAATTGGACAACACAGATACTAAGTTATGGTAAGTACATAACTCCTGAGTTTCAACCCTCCTTTTCTAAGTTTAACAAAAACTTTCTTTTGAACTCTGGACCTTTTATAAAAAAGCAATTTAAACAGCAAATGCAAGCAAACAGGATTTTAAAAATAAACGGCAAGGATGCTCAAAAAAGAAAGGAAAAGCGTCCTAAAACCAGGGACAGTCTAAAAAAGTCAGAATGACTACTTGCCTCTGTACACCACCTTGACAATGTATCCTTCAGTCTATGATGGCTTCTTCCCCAGTGACATCAGAGGATTTCAGACAAGTGTGTTCTGAAAATCATCGTACAGGGGTACAGACAGCAATGAATGTCCCTCCATCCTTTCCGGGGATTACTTCTCATTTTGTGAACCAAACTTCTCTGTTTCCTCCAGTTTTGGAGCAAATGTTGTCTGAGGATCATACAACTGTTGCCGTCAAGTCAGATGAGCATTTGATGATGATGATGGTGATGATTATGATTTAACCTTTCTGGTGTCAAAGAAAGAGGAAACTTTAGGAAACTTGAAGGCCATTCCTATGCCTCCCCTTTCTCAAACTCTGTGTTAAGGTCCCAGAGTTCAAAATGTTGTCCTTCCAAACCCTGTTACCTCTCATTCCTACAGTAAGTTCCATAGTGACATTAGACGTAAAAGATACTTACTGTCATGTTCCTTTTGGCAAATATTTCTGTAAAATCTTACTAGTTCTGTGTCTTACCATTTGGTCTGTATGCTGCACCAAGGGTATTTATAAAGTGTCTGACTCCAGTAATTACTTTTTCATACTTTAAGGCATTCACATCCTTCCTTGTTTGGATTACTGTCTTATATTTGCTGTGTCCTTCTAACTGTCTAGATTCTCTGACATGTCTCAAGACTCTCCTGCACAGTCTGTGGTTTCAATTGAACCTAAAAATCATCACTCATCCCTTCACAAAAAATATCTTTTCTTGGATGTCTTCTGGATACTTCTTAAGAAGAGCATTTCTTGCACTGGGCAAAGTAGAACTGTCCAAGAAAATCTTACCGAGCTTTGCCAGCCAATTTCTGGTATCTGTCGGAGTTTCTCAGGATTCTGAATTTCATGGCTTTAATAATTATGATTCCCTTGGCCAGACTTCAAAAGAGACAATTTCAGTAATACCTCAGGTCATTCTTATTTTAGCATTAACACACTTCATCTTTTCAGAGTCCAGTGTTGGGGTTTATGAGAAGTGAAGTTTTGTAATTGGTGGACCATTTCTTTTTCAAGCCAGGTCTCCCTTCCGGTTTCTATTCAGTCTGTTACATCAGATGATTCAGACTTTGTTTGGGGGGGCTATATCAGAAGGGGTGTAAGTACAAAGTCTGTGAAAATGGGCAGACAAAAGCACATCAGTGTCAAAGAGGTGCTGGCAGTAGTCATTGCTTTGAAAGCTTTACATGATAAATAAGCAGGTGAATCAGTGATGGCTGTAGATGCTCTTCAGACTCACTGTAGAACCACACAGACAGGAGACTAGTAGCCCCACACTGTTTTCTAACTCACTTTGTTCAAGCCGATCATTTGCCCTCTCACGTGGGGAAAAAATGCGTTAATAAGACACATTTTAATTGATGGGTATGCCCGTTATGTTTCTGAAGTCATTCAGCATTTTGTAAATAGTTGTTCTACATATTTAAACTATAATGTATCAAAGTGTTCCTGTCCTTACAGTCTTTGAAAAAGCTGTGGGGACTTTTTTTGTTTTATGCTGTGGGATTTCTTTGGACTCCCGTAGTGCCAAATTCAAATATGTTTTGGTAATTACAGATGTTTTTCTGAATGGGTTGAAGCTTACTCTTGTGCTAAGAATGATGCGGCTACGGTCCCCAAAAACTTTTGCAGGAGCTGATATGTACTTTTGGTGTTCCTTGTACACAGTCATATAGGTGAATATCCAATATCAATGCCAGCAGGAATTGAAAGAATACAGGCTTTGAAAACTAGAGTTACTAAATTGTGTGAAGACAGTGCAGTTAGCAGTCCCAGAAAGTATTCTTCCTATGAAATTCTTATGGGAAGACCCATGAGAATGCAAGCAACACTTGTGCCCCAAAATCTGGAGTTACAAACTGTTGATTTGTTTTTCTTTTCTGCAGCACAGTCACTCCCAAGTCATAGAAATTCAGCAGCAGCCTAGTCCCACCTCCTGCCATATAGTTTCCACTGGAGATCTGGTGTTTTGTCATATCTTTCTGCAGAAGACGTACCCTTCTCCCCTTGCAAAAGTGACAGATATCCGATGTGAAGGATCACCTATTTGGATTCATGTGTCGCATGTCAAGAAAGCACTTGTAGTGATGTATATTGATGAAATGCTAATAACATTATTCCATTTGTTGATGATAAGCCCACTGCATCCCATGCCAGAAGAAAAAAAGAGGGAGACCAACTTATCTGGAAGTGAGGCCTAGTGATTCAACAATGTTATGGTTTTAAATAAGTCTTTAACAATTCTTCAACGGTGTTATCAGAATGTCCTCTGCAATGGACACTGAGTGGAAATTGGCTTAGGACTTGGGCAGTGAGTCAAGCCACCAAATGTCACCTGCAGAACTCCAACCAGTTCTGGATTCAGGATGGAGTTTGTTTGGAAATTGATAGTCTGTGGACTAGAAAAGGAAAGTATCATCCTTGTTTGCAAATCAAGAATCCTCTCCAGCCTCAGCCTCCTTGATATTTGTATAGACTTAATACTGGGACTGCTGTTTTAGTATTTATCACCACTTCATTGCCTATTCTTTCACCAGAAGTCATCGAAACTATAAGTACTAAGCTTCTTTTTTTTTTTGGTTAAAATCAAAGATAAGCATTTGCTTAAAAATGTTAGCAGAGAGCACTACACTGGCAGCCTAAGTTTAATACTTAATGCAGTATATATTTTATATTATGCCAAGACAGTGAATGTCAGCAACTGTTGGGTGTATGCACATATCACTAAATGCACCATGACGGTATTCCTTTGTTCCTCAGTACCTTCAACTGAGGCAGAAATTGGAGCAGTATTTAGGACAAATTTTATAACCAAAAAATGGAAAAGTTAGACATAATTCTTGGCATAACACTACTCCCTTTAGACTGGTTCCACTTCAGTTTATCAGTGACAGGGACATGCTTGTTATGTCAAAAATGGGGCACTTCATCTTGGATGGAACAATTGTAATAATAATTTTCAAACTGTATATGGTGAGGCTGGAGGGCTGGGTATGGGCACCATTACATGATTTTTATTATGTATATTGCAGTCAATCTTATCCCTGGTTACCAGTATTCACATGGGCAAAGAAAGAAAACTAAAGATGGGCCCAGGCTGTCAGGATCCATCTTAAAACAAGATGATTCCAAAATGAGAAAATATTATGAATACACTAAACACTTTCCCATCTTACACTTCTCCCATCACAATCCCCCATTTGATGCTGTGAAACATCACTCAAGTCTGTTATTTCTTAATAACTGGACAATAACAGCAGATTTTCAATACTATTTGTCAAACAGTATATGATGAGGGTGGGGGAGTTTACTATTGAAATCTTGAAACTGCATTCGTCGACTGGCCTCTGTGTCGGCTTGAAATGCAGAAAACCGCAACATCAAACAACCAGCAAACTCGAAACAGAATACATCAATACCTGTAGTTCAATGTATTTGACATAGCAGGGGGTGACATCAGTAACTCATGCTATGTACTGTAAAGTTCCATGACACTGTACAGTCAACGGCGCATGAATTTTACTATTTTGCAGGGGGACAAGCCCCCCCCTGCACCCCCCCTACACCCTACAGAGAGGAAATTAGTTAATTCCCTGTTCTTCGCTGAACCGCAATCCCCACTCAAAATTTCGAACTCAAAACTCAAACTACACTACCCATTCAATGTTGTGTAGTCTATGTATTTGGGTTCGCAAAATTGCCCACTGAAAAACTACACTTCAATCTCACTCTCGACCACCTGCCATTCGCTAACATGATAATAGTAAACCGGCTGGAGGGCTGGGTATGGCAGCATTACATGAGTTTTGTTATGTATGTTGCAATCAAGTTTATCTCTGGTTACTAATACTCACTTTGGCAAAGGATGTTGCTATATAGGTTGTGTTATTCCAGTGGTTTGACATACTGAGATTTTACCTAGTGGGAAAATTCACAATGCTTTCTGAAAGAAGGAGATAAAGGACATTTAAAAACCCAATTGGGAAGATAAATGCTTCTTTGGTTTACCATCAAACTATAGAAAAGACTGCATTTAAAAGACTGTCACGCATGGATTTGGGTGAGGGTGTTATTTCAGAAACAGGGATCCTGCCAGTTCATGGGGCAGTAAAGTCAATTTGGGAGTATAGAAAACTGTCAAAACTATTAGAAATATTAAGCAGTGCATCTTTTGAACCAATTAATCAGATTACAGTTGAAATTACTACCTTGTGCAGTGTGGTACTGCAGAACAGAATGGCACTCACCCTTGCTTCTTAGGTTGCAAAACTGTTTCGTGCAAAAGAATCTGACAGCTGTCAGTGGGTTTGGTTGACTAACCCATTTTCTGGATGGAGAAGAAGTATTTTGATTTTTTTTATGCTTATTGCAATTAGCATTATTCTTTTATTTATATGCAACATGTGCATATTAAAAATAGAGTAGAAACATTGCCACTCATCGCACTCAAAGAAAATTGTGATGAAAGAGAGGATAGTGAAGAAAGTGTTAAAAGAGTTTTGGCAAATGTATGATAACCTGTTTGGAATACAATTTAAAACTGAAAGGTATTCAGACTGTTTTTTTATTCCATCTAAGCATGGGCATATGTTTATTACTCGCAAAACCAGTTTGGTAAGCATTTGTATAAGCTTTGTGCATGCCAAGGGCAGAAGGAAACAGCATGTGGTGAATGGCTGATTGCATGTGAAAAAGTATCTGCTCATTTGAAAACCTGCTGTTTTTGTCTAGTCATTAAGAAATAACTGACTTGAGTGATGTTTCACAGCATCAAATAGAGGATTGTGAAGGGAGAAGTGTGTAAGGTGTGAAAAATGTTTAGTGTATTCATATTGTCTTATTTTGGAATTCATCTTGTTTTAAGATGGATCCTGACAGCCTGGGCCCATCTTTAGTTTTCTTTTATTGTCAACATGAATATTGCCAGCATAGAAAGTACCAACATGGAAGATTGGGATGTGCGCCTAATAAGGAAGGGCAGGGTTAAAGGATCTGCAGATTCATAGTAAGCAAAATAATACAAAGGTGTTTAGTTTTAATTGGTCAGTGGCTGTAGGTTTATGGATAAAAAAAACATTTTGCCTAGAAGCTTTTACAGTATAAAATAATGTGTAATGTGTTCAGGGAGACAAGACCTTGATTGCTTTGTCTCCCACATAACTATGTCCTTTACAATAAAGGAGATTATTGCACTCTGCTGAACTGTGTTGCATGATGTCATTTTTGACCTTCACACTCTGGTCCCCCAGACTTCTTCATGTTATCACAGACAACACTACATTGATGAGGTATAATAAATAATAAACAGCCAAGGAGGTACTAGATGTTACTTTATTTGTAGACTTGCTGTGATGGCCTTGGAGGTGGCAACTCAGCTCAGTTTTATTCTTTAGGCCATATGTGTTCTTTCTGAGCAAACTTTTGAAGCAGCCAAGCTGAGGAGGACCAGGGCAGACCTTCACAAATGGAGATTACAGCTGAGGTATTCCAGGAACTGATGCAACTATGGGAAACATCTCAAATACCTTTGTTTGCCTCCTTTCAAAACAGACAGTTAAAGAAACTGTGCTGCAGGATTTCTTGCAAACTGGTCTGGAAGACTGAGGCCTTCTCAGACCTTTGGACAGGAATGTTCCTGTATGATTTTTTTGCCCTTTCCACTGATACAAAGGGTTCTTTTTAAGATTCAGAAGGTTGCTTCAAAGATGGTGGTAGTGGGTGGCTCCTTTTTACTCCAAGCAACAGTGGTTTTCCTTTTGTTTGAAATTTGCCAAGGGCAGTTACCACAGGCTATCCCCACAAACTTGATCTTCTCACACAAAACTTTTTTTTTTTGTTATATTCCCTAACTTGAAAACACTTGAATTGACTTCATGGATGGTAGTTTTGATACACTTTAGGCACCTTTTGTCTGAGAGGGTTTGCAGCAGGTACTAAAGGAGGCTAAAAATATGCTACTAAAAGTCCTGTATTTGTAAGTGGAAGAGATTTTTCTAGTTGGTGCCATGCTAAGAACCACCACATGTTTAAGGTCCACATGCCTCTAGTTCTAGATTATGTGAGTTATCTTCTGGCTCTTTTTACTCATCTGTCAAGATTAATCTTTTGGCCATTTCAGCTTGTCTGCCCTTACCAGTTTTTGAAAGAGATTTGACGTATCCGTCCACCTAGAAGACAAGCGGCTTGCACATAACTTTGTTCTTGAAATACTAACACTTCTATTTGAACCAGCTCAACAGGATAATGTGAGGTTCTTGACTTGGAAAACTGTTTTACTCATTGCTCTAACTTCTTCTAGAAGTATATCTGGGTAACAGGATGATATGGTAAGTGAGCCCTACCTCATTTTCCACAAATACAGGTTTTCTTTGAGAACAAATTCTTCTTTTATGTCTAAAGTGGTTTTGGGGTTTATCTTGAGCTCATATATTAACCTCTCTGTATTCTTTCCAAAGCATAAAAGAAGGGAGAAAGAATCCTTCATATTTTAGATGTCCATTGGCAGCTCAGATAGTACTTGGACAGAACAAAGTTCTTCAGGGAAGCCGATCAGCTATTTGTCTTCTATGAAGGTAATAAAAAAGGGCAACCCATGTCAAAGCAGACAATTTCTAGAGGGTTGTCTCCTATTTCTTTTTGGTATTCTCAGCATAACAAGCAACTTCCAGGCAGGGTTAGGGCCCACCGTATCAGGGTTTTGGCTTCTTCTGTGATCCTTTTTTGGAAAGGGGTGGGTTCAAAATATTCTAGAGGTAGCATCTTGGTCACCTGTACATACTTTCACAAAACATTACACACTAGATTCCTTTGCCAAGTCCAGAACAAGCTTTGCTAAGTCCATTCTGCAGGGCTTCCTGGATTCTTTCCTCTTCCCTGAATGTTTCTAAGCTATTTAATCTACCCAAATAGTTTATGCAACTGCAACAGGTATTTAATGTTGAACATAGTAAAGTTATGTAAGTAAACGTACCAGAACAGCAAATGTTCTAGTAATTCACTGTTGCAACAGTTATCCCCTCCCTCCACCCCCTTTGTTTTGTGTGTATTGCTTGGGTGTGGATGTATATACCCTTGTTTATATAGTTACATGTTTTGCAATTCAGTTTCTTTTACTAGCATTTTTCCTTTTAGGTTTATAGTCTCCCGTCTCTAGGCAATAAAGCATGGAAGCTTTTGGTGCCCAAACTGCTGTCTTTATCTGCACAAGCCCCCTGACTGTTAGGGAGAATGGAAGCTGCCCTGAAGCCTTGAAAGATGGCTGGTGGTCTGGTCATATCCTAGGCAGGAAATAACCCAAATAATCGTAGTCTACTGCAACACTAGTCTATTAGAACATCTGCTATTATGGTATATTTGCATGTATCAAGGTTCTAGGCAGAGCCTGCATGGAATCTTTTCATAATAAAATAACACAGAGAAAGTATAGTTGCCTTAAGAATGTCTCTAGTAGCACTTACAACAAAACTCATCAATTCAAATGTGGGCTGTCTAGATATTCCCATGTCTATGATGACCGCTGGTCCGGACAGGCTTTAAATAGGAATGCAAAGATAGGCTAGGCCTTGGGATACCATACTATAACATATCACCTCTAAGAGGATTCCTCAGACTATCTAGTGTCCATATGGTGAAGCCAAAGCACCACTTTGTATGCACTGTCTATGACTGGTCTTCAGCAGTCTTGTCTTCAACTCTGTTACTCTTCTCTCTCAAATCACAAGGTTTGTCCTCAAGTGTGAGCAGCACCTTGGGATTTCTGTGTCCTAATGATTGTGTGTTTTTTTGCTACAGTAACTATGAGGGTCAGTTATATATTCTGGCATATAAACAGTTTCAGTCTCCCTGACTCAGTAGTATCTCCAGTAGATATTTAAGAGTACCCTTAAACTGATCCAAAAATGAGCATCATAGCGCACACTGCTTTTGAGTGAAGCTGCACTCATGTTTCCCCAATTCACTATTTAGACTATTGAGAACAATGTGTACAGCTGGGGAAAATGTAACTCTTACATACTGCAAATATAACTTTTGTTCTGTATCCTTTTCAGGTTCTCTTTGCTAACCCCACCACCACCACTGATTATTGTTCTAAGTGGATGTCTCCCCATTCTGTCTGTGTCTGCTTTGAACTGAACACCCATAGCTTTTTTCAGGTTGCTATTTGATTAGGAATTATGACATTAATGGTATTTATTTCCTCTCATGTCATCTGTTGACTAAGAAACCTTGTTCTTACACTAGCTAACATTCTGCTAGGAAAAACCATTTCCGATTATAGCAGCAAGATTAGATATCAACATCAAAGCAATTTCCTGCAGTATGGCAGGACATAACTACTTCCTTTTTATTCTAGTCCACGGTTGAGACTTTAGACCTCCTTCAGCATTCTCTTGGGTGTTAAGATGTCATGTTGTGTGAAGAATGAATACCTATTGGTGATAACTTATACAAACAGCTTTCCACTTTCAACATTTTCCTTATTTGGGATCATATGCTCCACTAACCATGTTGAGAAGCAGTATCTCCATAGTATCAGTTAATGAAACATCTTTACCACTCTAACCACGTAATCCAGACTTGCCAGTTATCTGTCCTGTAGATGGTGTCTACTTGGCTTTTTTCCTCAGACAAGGCAAGTTTATATATGTTACAACCCAGCGAGTCACTAACATTTGGACAGCAACTCCATATGTGCATATTGGATCTGCTACTAAGCATACATCTTGCAAGCTTTGATAACAAATTATATTCCCCTAACTAAGAGATATGTATTATTGATTTTGTGAAGAAGTGGTCCCGTTTTATGTGGGTGATACATTAGTGGCCTATGAAACCTCTTTTTGAATAGGCAATGATCATTAATGGTATCATAAGACAGGAGGGGACATTCAGTGAATACCTGCAACCTGATGTTGTCAATCTTTGTTTATTCTTCACGTTTGGGGAATTGCTTCCGATGCTCAGAACTGGCTCAGCTGTTGTACAGCCAAAAACTCTCAAGCCAATTCTGTATCCACAATGCCCCTGTGTATATTACCCCAGATCCCGTTTGCTGCTCTGCCAGCAAGACGCGTCAGCCTTCTCTCAGCTAAATGTTTTCTAATTTCTAATTTTATTGAGATAGCTTAAAATGTTTTTCTCCCTAACTCTCCCTTTTCCCTCACTATCCATTTATATATTTCTATATAGTTGTATACTCCGTTTCTCTACCCCCTTTTTCCTTCTAACCTTTTTTGGGTTTTCCTTTAGTACCATCATTGGTACTTGCCCCATCACCTCAGGTAATCTTATCTACCATTGTTAGTAGATCTTGTCTCCTTCCTTTCTTTCCCTTTCACTCTTTTGTGTGCGTGAGTGTATTTTATCGAGCATGTTTTTGTTTTCGCCCTTTACTGTTTTTTGAGATGTCTGACAAACCGTCTAAAGGCAAGTCAGGATTTAAACATTGCCAAGACTGTGATAGAAAGATGCCCAATTCCGACTGGCATCTTTTATGTGTCTACTGTTTAGGTGTGCCCTATCTGGATTTGGATTGCGAATTATGTAAGGGGTTCAGTCAGAGAACCTTAGCAGAACGCAGAAATAAGCTCTTGCTTAAAGGTCTACTTCAATCTCCATTTAGTGAAGCCTTGTCCAAGGCCGACTCAAAACAATATCTTAAGAAAAAGAAAAGCCTTTCGGTGCCAACTTCTCCCTCAGTTTCAGAGGCTCCTAAACACAAGTCCTCTGTTCCACACCCTTCTAAATCGAATGCTGTAGTTCCAAAACTTTAAGCAAGTGCCTCTTCGGCACCGTCACCTTCCTACGGTGCCATAAACGCCCTTGTCGGTGCCAGCATCTATAGGTACTGGCTCAGCACTGACTTCACCTGCTGCTTTACAAACATTTACAATGGCACCGATACAGTCACAGTCCACCTTCTCGGCACAGAAGACTACACTGGAAATGGCCAGAATGAGATATTCCCCAACTATATGTGGGACAACTACCTATTCCATTCCTTGAAAGACCAGAGTCTCCTTCGGCCCTTTCAGTATGGTCCTTCAGGAGTCTTTCAAAGTTGGATGTTGTAAGGTTGGTGGATCAGTTGTTGCTGGCCAGAGGTATTCCTGCCCCTGCTCGGGTCCGTCTCACATCTGGATTGGGGACCTTTTCTCCCAGGGCTCCTACTTATCCTCCTCTGACTTGACTGCTGTTTTGGAGCCCAGCACTTTGATACCCTCAGTGCTGGCTGTTTCAGTGCCATTAGGTGTCTCCTCAGCACTGGCGGATGCTCTGACGTTGTCTGTTCATGCCGTGGAGCTGACTGAGTCTCTGGGTTGAGACCCCACCATTGGTTCCGTGGTTTCTGGGTTAGCACCTAGTTTGGGTATGATGCCAATCTCTGTTCCAGGAACTTTGACGGTTTCAGGTCCTTCCCTAGCTCCAAACATGGAGGGTGGTCCCTCGGAGCAGAGTGTGACCTCAGTTCAGAGGTGGTCATTTTCTGTTCTGGGCTCCTACTCCTTCTCAGGGGGTACTGCCTTTCAGATTATAGATAGGGCCTTGGCCTCCATGGGCTCCCAGCTGGCCACACCCTCATTGGAGTGACATATTTCTATTTCCTGTGATCCAGAGTTGACACTAATCTCTACAACAGGACAGTGAGCACTGAAGCTTCAAGTTACCCAGTTACAAAGCCCCTCCTCTTAGGAGTCCTCCGCAGAGATTCACACTGAGGAGCCACCCCAAAAGAGGACCTACAACTCTAACAAAGGTTAATACTGTCTACATCTGTTAGATGTCCACAGACAGCTGAGATTTTATCTCGAGAGGACTAAGGCTTGTAGAACTTCAGACCAACTGTTTCTCCTTTTCAGGACCAAGGATAGGTAAACCTGTTTCTAAGGTGACTCTATCAAAATGGCTACGAATTTGTGTTACCTTTATTTATCAACAGAACAATTGTAAAATACTTGCATCTGCAAGGGCTCACTCAGCCAGATCTATTCCCACTTCAGCTGTTTTTCATTCCAAGGCCTCTCTGGATGAAATATGTGCGGCTGGAACTTGGGCAATGCCTCATACAGTTATCACACATTACAGATTGGATATGGTCTCCAGGGGAAGAGCATCATTTGGCTGTATGGTTCTCAGGAATATCCTTCCATAAGGCCACCCGGGGTGTAGGTAGCTGGGGACTCTGTCCTAACTGTCAAGAATAAACAAAGATTGACAACATCAGATAAAGAAGCTTATGTAATCACCATAACGTTCAATCTGTGTTGTCGATCTTTGTTCATTCTTGTCATCCCACCCTCCTTTTCCTCCTTCAAGATTTCCTGGAGGTTCATACCCTTGTCCTGGGCTAACATTAGGGTATTTACCTTGGACATGGCTTCCTCTCATTTATTATATATACTTCATCTTGCTGTAATTTGTAAACTCGATAGGTAATATACACAGGGGGAATTGTGGGTAGAGACTTGGCTCAAGAGTTTTTGGCTGGCACGAGCTGTATAATGGCCGAGCCTCAGAACCGATTTCCCAGCTGTCAAGAATGAATGAAGATCGACAACACATATGGAACATTATAGTGAGTACATAACTTCTTTTTCTCTCCAAGGTTGGTTGTCGCATGCTGTGTTCTACATATGATATCACTAATTTGATCTGATTTTAAAACACTTGTGCATATGTTGACATGCCTGTTTTCTGTAACTTCACATGTAAATTAAATAACAAGATAGATTTCCTTTCCAGGAAACTAAATTTTGATCTGATGTCAGTCTTCCATCATTCTTGACTGATGGGTTCGGTTCTGACCTCTTGGAACCAACTCAGCCATTATACATAGCTCGCTCCAGCCAAAAACTCTCAAGCGAAGGCTCTACCCACAATACCTCTCTTCCCATTGCCCCAGATCTTGTTTGCTGCTCTGAAAATTTGGACGCGTCGGCTGATACTGTCAGCTAAGTGCTTTTATTTACTGTTTTTTCTTTAGTGAATTGGTGGTAAGCTCTTATTTAGATTTCTCTCGATTCCCTCACTATTCTTCTGAGTGTGTTTTGACTGCTGATGTTCTTCATCTCACATTGCTGCAGTCCTTACACTTGGGTAGTCCGCTGTCCTCGGTCGGCCCGAATATCAAAGTATAAGGCTGACGTCGGTCAAGGCGCATTTGACTGACATCAGGACGTCAGGGTACAAATGCGCATGACCGACGTCATATCCTCAGTCTTTTTTGCCGCATGGTCCGATGCAGAAGCAGCATTGCAAGTGCCGGTTGGCGTTCTGAGATTTTTCGTTTGAGTTTCAGACCGAGTCAAAGTTGGCTAAGTACCCGTTGGGTATATTTTAGTTTTTTCTTGCCTCAGTGGTTTACCGGATGTCAGAAAAAGTGAATAATTGCATTTCTTGTGGGAAACAGATACCGCATAGAGATTATCATACTTTGTGTATTCCTTGTTTAGGGCCTGAGCATGACGTTGTTGGCTGTCGCTCTTGTGCTAGATTCAATAAACGCACTATAAAGAGAAGGTTGGATTGTGCCAGGTTAGTCTTTGGGAAGCGGTGCAATTATAAAATGCCGTCGGATGCTCCGGCCTTCTTCAAGAAGCGCAAGGACAAAGCAGTTAAGCCTAGGCTGGAAGAACCGTCTGTACCGGACGGTTCTTTAGAGGTGTCGGTGGAGCGGTGGTTCTACCGGAGATTTCTTTGGGTTCCCAGGGAGAGACTTTGTTATTGCAGGATGTGGCCTCTCAGGAGGCAGGTCAGGCTGAAGGGCTTCTCAGGTTACTTTACTCCTCCCTTCCTAAGGTGGTTAGGCCCTCTCCTTCTGTTGCCAAGGCTTCTCCCAGGGCAGGCCAGGTTTAGCTTCAGTTGGTGTCACCCCTAGTTCTTCAGGAACTGTGCCCAAGAAGCATATGCTTAAAATGGCAGAAGATTTGATTACTTTGATTAGGGTTCTTTGCCCCTCCTGATAAGAGACCTAGGGTGGAGCCTGAGCTAGGGAGTTTTGAGCAGGCTTCGGATGTTTCAGAGTCTTGCTGAAGACTTGCAGGAGTATTCTCCTTATTCTGATTCTGATGTGGATGATTCTACTCCTTCTGCTTCTCCTCCTGAGGATTTTTCTTTTCAGAAACTCTTCATTCTATGAGGGAGCATTTTAAGTGGGAAGGCCAGGACTTCTCTGATTCCAGGAAAAGGCTTAGGGAATTTTGTTTTACCCCAGCATAGGCCTTTGGCTATACCTCCTGTTTTAGATGTGGTGGAAGATGTTTTGCAGAGGCTTCTCTTAATCCTGATTCTTTGCCTCCTGCTCCTGTTAAACCTGATAGATATTACAGGGTGCCTGAAGCTCATAAGTATCTTTTAAGAGTCCTAGGGCAGACCCAGAAACTGTTAGTTAGGGCCCTAAAGGTGTTAAGGCTTCTGTTGTCAAGAATCCGGTTCCTTCAGACAAAGAGGCCAAGGCTTTGGATAGATGGGGAAAGAAAGTTTATACTTCTTCCACTCTAGCTATGAGGGCTTTGAATTGCCAGTTTCACATGTTAAAATACCAAAACTATCTCCTTTCACAATTGAAGTCTAAGGTTGATGCTCTGGCGGAAGGTATTGATTGTAAAGAGTTGCAAGATTTAGTACATGTTTCTGAACAGGTGGGTAAGCATTCTTTGCAATGTGGTTTTGATGCTGTACAGGCCTCGTCTAGGGTGGCTGCCACTGGGTCAGTTCTTCGCAGGCACGCCTGGCTGAGGGATCAGAATTTATCTGACCATGTTAAAACAAGGATTTTAGATGCTCCTTTACAATCTGATGTGCTGTTTGGTTCTCCTGTTGAGACAGTTTTAAAGAAAATGGAAGACAAGGCTAAGTCTATGCAGACTGTTAAAGATTTTTTGCAGGTTCAGCCTCCAAAGTTTAGTAGAAATTGGCCTACTAAGGGGGTGGATATATCCTTCTTATGATTCCCAGTCTAGGGGTAGATCTAGACGTGGTAGGGGCAGAGCTCAGGGTTCTTTCAGGCCTCGAACAGGGAGTTCTCCTGCACAGTCTTCAGGTGAGGGCAGGGGTCAGTCCTTTCGTAAACAGACCCAATGACCTACCTTTTCAGCTGCCAGAGCCTTCTCGTCTGGCAGCACCTTTGGGAGGAAGGTTGGCACTTTTCAAAGAAAATTGGAGTTTAATTACCCAAGACAGATGGGTATTGGATATCATACACCACGGTTACAGGTTTTATTTCCATACCTTGCCTCCTTTCAAGGGCATGCCAGACGTTCTTCCTCCACAAAGAATAGAGGCTCACAAGCAAATTTCTCTGTTACTCCAATTAGGGGCCATTCAGCCGGTCCCTATGCCAGAAGTGGGCCTAGGATTTTATTCTCGCCTGTTCCTAGTACCAAAGAAAGGGAACACGTGGAGACCAATTTTGGACTTATCTATCCTCAACACTTATCTGGACATTCCCAAGTTCAAAATGTTGACGTTACAGCAGCTTTTACCTCTGCTGGGCAAAGATCATTGGATGGTAACTTTAGATCTCAAGGAGGCTTATCTTCATGTTCCTATCAGACTGAGTTGCAGGAAGTATCTGCTTTGAGCTGGGACTTCTCATTATCAGTTCTCTGCATTGCCCTTTGGCTTATCTACTGCCCAGAGTGTACACGAAGGTTCTGGCTCCAGTGATAGCTTTCCTCAGGTTAAAAGGAATACAGATTTATCCCTATTTGGACGATTGCCTAATTCTGGCTCAAGGAAGGGCGAGCCTCTTCATCATTTGGATTATCTGATAGGCCTGCTAAGATGGCTGGGGTATTCTGTGAGCGAAATAAAGTCCAGTCTAGTACCCTCTCAAGACATGTGCTTTCTGGGTGTGAGACTGAATACAGCATCCCAGATGGCCTTTTGACCCCGGACAAACAAAAGAATCTTTCCCTTTACTTTCATCAGTTGTCTCATCAGTGCGGGCTGACTGCAAGGACAGTCCTTCAAGCCTTAGGGTTCATGGCATCTTGTATTCTGGTGCTTCCCAATGCCAAACTGCATATGAGGAAGCTACAATGGTATCTCAAAATGTATGGACACAGCACTGCCAGGATTTGGACACTGTCATTCAAATAATACCTTGCATTCAAAAGGAATTTTTGTGGTGGGCTCAGGAATGTCACCTAAACAAGGGACTCTCTGTGACCCGCCAGAGGCGAGTCAGATTCTAACGACAGATGCCTCAGACAAAGCTTGGGGAGCTCATCTGAATGGAAAGTGGATACAAGACAAGTGGCCTGCCAGACTACAACATCTACATATCAACTTGAAAGAGATGTTAGCAGTCCAGTTTGCATTAATAGCTTTCAAGGATTTACTTCTTCCAGGGCAGGTGTTGATTCTAACAGACAACACAACTGTCATGTGGTACATCAACAAGCAAGGGGAACACATTCTTATCCTCTATGCAGGCAAGCTGATTTTGTGGGAGACTGCTCTCAGTTTACAGCTAAATCTTCAGGCAAGGTTTCTGCCGGAGCACAGAACTCCTTAGCAGATGTGTTGAGCAGACAAATTATGGATCCCCACGAGTGGAAATTGGATCCTCATGTATTTCAGAAATTGACAGTGTCATGGGGAACTCCAGACATAGATCTGTTCCCCTCTAAACCACCAGCTGCCAAAGTTTTGCACAAAAGGTTTTATCCCACAGCTTGAGAGTGGATGCTCTTTCTTTCAATTGGAGCAATCTTCATGTGTATGCCTTTCCGCCTCTGCCTCTCCTCCCAAAGGTACTACTAAAGGCAAGACAAGACAAGCCAAGGATGATTTTAATAGCTCCAGATTGGCCTCGACAGCATTGGTACCCGTTACTGAGGAGCCTGGTACGGAAGCCTCCATGGCCATTGCCTATGATTCCACACCTGTTGTCTCAGGAGGACAGTCATTTGCTCAATGTCAAGCTTCACTCTCTGCACCTAACAGCCTGGCATATTCTGTTTTGAACCATAGTGGGCCTCCACTTCCACAACAAGTTTTGAATGTTATTTTGGAAGCTAGAAGGCCTAGTACAAATGGAAGAGATTTTTATTTTGGAGTGCAGCAAAGGATTTTGATGTTTCTGAGCCTAATTTAAGTGTGGCTCTTCAATATCTTACTGAGTTACTGGACAAAGGTTTGTCCTTCTCTTCTATTAAGGTTCATGCTGCAGCAATTTCGCTCACTATGATTGTGACCCACCATTGTTTTCTCATCCTTTGTTCAAGCAATTTCTTAGCGGGCAAAGAATATAAGACCCCACGAGCTCCTACTCCTGCTTGGGATCTCAATTTTGTGTTGGAGAAACTCACTCTACAACCTTTTGAGCCTGCAGCTACTGCTGAATTAAAGTTTTTATCATGGAAGACTGCCTCTGCAAGAAGGGTTTCTGAGTTGCAGGCCCGCAGTTGAGCCTTTCTTAATTTTCCATAAGGATAGGGTATCTTAATCCTCCCTTTATGCCTAAAGTGGTTTCTAGTGTGGCTTTAAACCAAACTATTCATTTGCCTACCTTTTATGCAAATCCCCAAAATAAAGGGGAAAAGATTTTGCACACTTTAGATGTACACAGGCAGTTGCGATATTATTTGAGCAGAACTAAAGGGTTCAGGCAGTCTCAGCAGTTATTTGTTTCTTTTGCTTTGAGTTCTCAGGGCAAGCCTGTGTCAAAACAAACTATTTCTAAGTGGATTGGGTTTTGCATTGCTTTCTGTTATTCCCATCATGGCAAGGAAGTTCCAGCTGGGATTAGGCCTCATTCCACTAGGGCTACTGCCACTTCAACAGCTTTTGAGGGGTGGCAACTAAGGATATTTTGGAGGCAGCTACTTGGAGTTCAGTGCATACTTTTCCAGGCATTATCACCTACCACTTTACTCTAAATCCAGGGCTGGTTTTGCCACTGCTGTTTTGCAGGCCATTTTGGCAGCTCCTGCTTCCTTATAATTTGGCCATCCTCCCTTTCCTCTGCTTTGGGATTCTGGACTGCAGCAATGTGAGATGAAGAACATAGTACAGTTTTGTACCTACCATAAATGTAGATGTTCAAGATCCACCTCCTTCCCCTCTATAGTTAGAGGCGTGGGTTGGGTGGTCAATTGGGTGTATATTGTCTATTGTATATATTGTACATATTTTTAGTGGTAGGATGGTTGGTTGTTGGTTTGCTGTCTTTTGGTTTTTGGCCTTTATTTTTAGGGTCTTCTGACATCTGGGGCAAGAAAAGACTGAGGGTATGACGTCTGATGTCAGTCAAATTTGATAGGACAGCGGACTACCCAAGTGTAAGGACTGCAGCAATGTGGATCTTCGAACATCTACATTTATGGTAGGTACAAAACTGTACTTTACTATTTCTACCCTCTCTCTTTTACCTAATGGTATATCTTGTTACCATAGTTAGTAACTTACCTTCCGTATCTCTCTCTCCCTTTACCGTGAGTAATCTTTAAGTAACAGGTACATTCTTCACTCCTTTTTACCCTTTTGGGTATTCCTACTTTACCATTCCTGGTAATTTAAAAAAAAAAAAAATTCTACTTTTTTCTTATTCTCCCCTTTTATTTTAAAGGGTTTGTTAAAGTGTCCATTTGATGAAACCCTCTCTAAGGCTGAGACCTCAAAATCTTCTAAGCCAGAAACACAAATCAGAAGTCATTCCGTGCAGTCGTCACCCTCGGCACAGGAAGAAAAGTCTCATTGCAGGTTCCATCTGCCTCCTCGGAACTGAGAGTTAAAGCTCCAGAATTGACTGAATTGATGACTTTGGCTCAGACTGTGGCTTAGTCCCCCCTCGGTTCCAACGATCTTTACACCAATACAGACTACTTCAGCACAGAACATAGCTTCAGCGCCAACTACCTCCTCTGCACTGACAATAATTTCTGCTCCAGCATCTCTCATTTCTTATTTGGTCCAGGCTTCCCCTTGTGCACAACCGATGGTGCCAAAAGTCGAATCACTTATTGTTCCCAGGACTAAATATACCCCTTCGGTAGACCTCTTCTTGGATCAGCTTTCCAGCACCTTTCTTGATAGACTTGAGTCTCCTTCAGGAATGTCAATCCGTTCTTCCAGGAGTCTCTCTGAAGTGGACATAGTTAGATTGGTAGACCAGCTTTTGGTAAGGGGTCTTCCCTCACCTACACAGTCCTCTCTCCCTCCTGGAGCTGAGGCCTACTCTCCTAGGACTCCACCTGTTTATCCTCCTTTGACCTCCTTCCAAGATTTGGAGCTCTTCACTTCAACGCTCCCGGTACCAGCTACCTCGGTGTTGACAGTGGACCTTACCTCGCCACTGGGGTAGTCTTTGGCTCTTTCGGAAGTGTTATACACCCAGGACCGTGGTTCAGCTGTCAATTCTGGGGCCATTTCTGCAGTTTTGGTTGTCTCTGGCTCTCAGAACCATGGTAGTTTCAAACCCTCCCCCGGCTGTGGTTATGGAGGGCTGTTCATCAGAGCAAGGTGTGACCCCAGTTCCGAGACTGTCTTTCTCTGTTCCAGGCTCCCATCCCTCTTCTGGTGGACCTGCCTTCAAGATCATGGAGAAAGCTTTAGCCTCAGCAGGCTCCCAGCTGGCTCTTTCCTCATCAGGGTGTCATATCTATGTATCCCCTGGTTCGCAGTTGTCACAATCTACTACGTCGGGACAGCGGATACAAGAGCTGCAAGACATCCCTGTTTGGGGTCCCTCCTCTTCGGAGTCTTCACCAGAACTTCCCCCTGAGGAGCCGTAAGAGGACATGCAAGAGGAAGCACCTAGATTCTCCAGAAGAATCAGTCTCAGAAGACACAGATTACGATGAAGGGGAAGATTTCCCCCCAGTCACCCCCTGGCATCCTAGAAATATTGAATCAGAGGGGATGATTGGAAACCCTCAAACCCATCCTCTGAGGAATCTAGCTTCTTGCAAGCTTTTCATGCCCACCCATCTACTTCTTGGGTGACCCTGCCCGCTGATTAACTAGTTATTGCTCAGCAAGCGTGGAAGGCTCCTGACTCCATAGAGCCTATTCCCTGGAGACTGGATACAGTTTTGTCTGCCCCAGAAGATCAGCCCCACTGGTCAAAGGTTCTAGCAGTGGATGCCATGGTGGTGGTGGTGGCGGCCACCAAAAAGGAACTTGCTGAGGAGAGTTTGGCTGTCCATCCTCCTAACTGAGAGTCCCGGACGATGGACAGATTTGGGAAGGTGGTCTTTGTGTCAACTACCTTTGCTATTAAGTCCTTGAACTTCTTGGCACACTTTACTAGACTCCAAAGGGATCTGATAACTGAGCTTTCAGACACCCTTGCAGGAGCAGTATCTGACGAGATTTGGGATAAGGTTGCCTCCCAGCTTGCCACCCTGGACTCTATCTCAAATTCATCCATGTGGCTCATTTCTCATGCAGCCTAAGGGATGTCTAGAGCAGTGGGTACGGGCATTGCCATTAGGCGTCATGCCTGGGTGTGCTTGTGACTACACAGAACCTGTTAAGTCTTCCTTTATCAGTGCTCCTGTTGATGGTTCTTTCTTATTTGGCTCGAAAGTCCAAGACTGGAAAAATGTGGTTCAAGAAGTCCCAAGGGCCTTTTCGAAACAAACGTGGTGAGTGCCCCTCCCCGAGGCAAAGGGGGGAACTCCTCTGGAAGACTCTTTTAAAATTTCTAGTCTCCCACAAGGACACAAGTGCTCTTCAGCAGTTACATTCTGCTTGCCGAGCACACTCAAGCAAATCTGCAGTCTGCGGCTACCACTCCACCCATACAGTATAAGAAAGAATCAGTACTGCAAACTAAACAAGGATATACATTTTGAGCCTCAAGATCAGGAGCACACTCAAGCAAATCTGCAGTCTGCGGCTACCACTCCACCCATACAGTATAAGAAGGAATCAGTACTGCAAACTAAACAAGGATATACATTTTGAGCCTCAAGAGCAGGAGCACACTCAAGCAAATCTGCAGTCTGCGGCTACCACTCCACCCATACAGTATAAGAAGGAATCAGTACTGCAAACTAAACAAGGATATACATTTTGAGCCTCAAGAGCAGGGTCAGTCCACCCAGACATTCTACTTGTATGTTTTATGAGAGTGAAGCTATTACATTAGCAGTATTTCTTAGTAGTTCTCAGCTTGCTAATAAAACTGACTGTTATAGCCTTGTGCCCCCCCCTCTAGTACAGTAATCCTAACTGTCCAATAGACAGTATACATTTAATTCACATCCCTGTGACTAAATTAACCATCAAACAGCCCTCTCAGTGCTTTCTGCCTTAGTTTGTATCACTTGGAGGCCCACCTGTTTATTTGCATCTCTATACATTCCCCTTCATTGCTAATGTATCTCCCTACGCTAATCTGTGCACAAACTGGTTACTAATCCCCGAGGAGATCCCTCACAAACACCTGTACAAAAGGAGGCACATGGACTCCCCTGAGTCCCTTACTGAGGATACCGATTTGAAGAAAGGGGAAGGTTCCCCCAAGTCACCCCCCGACGATGTCTCCTTTGGAGACATTATGGAAATGCTCCGCCAAAGGGGTGTGGTCCGCCAAAAAGCCTTCTTCGGACGAGTCGGTATTCCTGGAGATGTTCGAGACAGGCCCATCTACCTCTTGGGTGTCCCCCCCCCCCCCGGCTGACCCTCTGATCGACCTGATTACCACAAGGGTATGGAAGGAACTGGACACTGTAGAGCCTATCCCCAGGAGGCCAGATAAGATTTTGAGCCCTCCCAACAGACAAAGCTTCATGGAGCAAGTGTTCCCCTGAAGATGCCATGGTGGTGGCGGCGGCTACCAAAAAGGAACTAGCTCAGGACAGTTCCTCAGTCCATCCCCCCGACAAGGAGTCATGGGCAATGGACCGTATTGGAAAGCAGATGTTTGCTTCAGCTACCTTCTCTATTAGGGTGCTGAATTACTTGGCCAATGTTATTAGACTGCAGCAGGACCTGGTTAAAGAGTACGCTGAGTCTCCCCCAGAGTCCATGTCGGCCGAGGATTTACGGACTTTTTCGGCGCGTATGGCCACTTTCAAATCGGTGTCAAATACATCTATGCAGCTACTCTCCCATGCCACGGAAGGAGCTGCTAGAGCTAGCAGGTCCGATATCGCCTTAAGGCGTCATGCCTGGCTTCGGCTTTGCAATTTTTCAGAACCTTTCAAGGAGTCCTTCATAAATGCACCCTTTGACGGTTCTACCCTGTTCGGGAAGACCATCTGCGAGACGCTGGTCCAGACCGAGAAAGATGGGGAAACGCTGTCAGCCGTCAGAATCCGCTTCTCTACCCCTCAAAGGTCCTTCTTCAGGAACCAGTGAGGGCAGAAGAAGATGTTGTTCCGGAAATCTTAGCAGGCCCAGAACGCTCAGGACTCCTTCTCCCCCAGAGGCAGAGGGAGACAAGGTGGACGCATGCGCAGAGGCGGTCCGAAGAACTTCGGGTCACGGGTACCCTTTTCCGACCGACCCGAGCAGCATTCCTAAGGGGTTGCCCGACTGCTCCCCTCTGGAGGCAGTCGGGGGACGTTTCTCGAGGCACCTGGTTCAATGGGAGTCCATCACAACAGATCGCTGGGTGCTTCAGATAATATCCAGAGGCTACTCGATCCCCTTCATAAACAAGCCCCCTTACTCAAGGCACCTCCCAGATGTTCCACCCACTCAAAGGGAGGGAGGCTCAATGGGAGTCCATCACGACAGATCGCTGGGTGCTTCAGATAATATCCAGAGGCTATTCATTCCCCTTCATAAAGAAGCTCTCTTACTCAAGGTGCCTTCCAGATGTTCCACCCACTCAAAGGGAGGCTGCAGCTTTGGAAATAGAAAAGCTGTTAGAAAAAAGAGCCATCCAGCATGTGCCCCCAGACCAGTCCATATTAGGCATCTACTCCAGGTTCTTTTTGGTGCCAAAAAAGATGGGGGACTTAAGGCCGATTCTCGACCTGTCAACAATGAACCTTTTCATTGCCAAGGAGAAATTCCGGATGGTTATGCTCCAATCCATCCTGCCCCTCTTGCCAGGAGGAGGACTGGATGTGCTCCATAGACCTCAAGGATGCGTACTACCATATACTCATGGACAGATGGTCCAGGAGGTTTCTCCGCTTTCGGCTAGGGGCCAGTTATTACCAGTTCAGTGTCCTACCCTTCGGTCTCACCACAGCCCCCAGGGTGTTCACCAAGGTCATGGCAGTTGTAGCAGCCCACCTGAGGCTCCAGGGCATACAGGTCTTCCCGTACCTAGACAACTGGCTCCTCACCGCCCCCACCAGGCATCTACTCTCTCTAGCCAGGGACTTATTCCTCCGTTTATCACCCCAGTTGGGGATCACTATAAATGTCAAGAAGTCATTCTTTCAAACTGTTCAGGTTATAGATTTTATAGGGGCCAGGATAGATTCCCTTCAGGTCAAGGCTTTCCTAATGCCAGACAGACTTCACAGCATGGATCTACATGTACTAGCTCTTCTTTAGTCTCCTGCTCCCCCAGCAGAGTTAGTCCTGAGAGCTTTGGGGTCCATGGCGGCAGCGATCAATTTGATCCCTTACGCTCGCCTGCACATGAGGGCTTTACAGTGGACTTTGCAAGTCCAGTGGTCCATTCTACATCATCCACTAAACTTGCCGATCCCCCTCAGCAGGGTTTGCAGGAACTTCCTCATGTGGTGGCTCCAGTCCCGAGACCTTCGGGGAGGACGACCGTTTGTTATGCCCCTACCCCAGGCCACAGTGACTACGGACGCATCCCGCCGAGGGTGGGGGGGGCATTGTGCGGGCAGGACTGTCCAAGGCACATGGACTCATACAGAGACCGTTCTGCATATAAATGTACTGGAGATGAGGGCGGTCCTTTTAGCGTTGCAGGCCCTTCATGCCTTCCTACCTCCGGGGACTATTGCGATCCAGTCAGACAATATGTCAGTGGTCTGGTGTATCAAAAAACAGGGGGGAACCAGGTCCTACCCTCTTTGCCGGGAGGCCATGAGAGTTTGGGAATGGGCGATCTCCACCAACCGGTTCCTGTTAGCGACGCACATTCTGGGTGGGTCCAACATTCTGGCGGACAAATTGAGCAGAACTATTCTCTCCCCTTACGAGTGGTCTCTGAACTCTTCTGTAGCAGAACAGATCTTCCTCAAGTGGGGTCAGCCTTGCTGCAATCTCTTCACATCGCCTTCCAACGCGAAGTGCAGTGAGTTTTTTGCTCTAATTCCTCCATTAGGGGAAGCCCCCAGAGACGCTCTAGTGCATGCTTGGCCGCCTGGTCTTCTTTATGCGTATCCACCACTTCCGCTGATGACAACATTTTTGCAGAAAGCTCGTCGGTTGGGGAGCAAGATTATCCTTATAGACCCGTTCTGGCCTCATCAAGTCTGGTTCCCCTGTGTACGGTCTCATCTCATAGCTCCACTCTGGATCTTGGATCCCATTCCGGATCTGATCTCTCACCCCTCGGGAATGACCCCTCCGAATCTGGACGAGCTCAAGCTCGCAGCTTGGCTGATCCAGTTCCCTTAACTGCCAGCACTCCCTGTATCTCTTCCCTAGTCAAGTCCATTCTGGTGGCGGCACATAAGCTCTCTACCAAGAAGATTTTCAATAGTAAATGGAAATGTTTTTCCATTTGGGCTTCACATAAGAACTTGGATCCTTTTACTGCTCCTATTCCAGCGGTTCTAGAATTCTTGTCTCATATTTTTCAGCAGGAGGCCAGTTCATCTACTGTAAAGGTTCAGCTGGCTGCTATTCTCCATTTTCATATTGGGGACAACTTTGGTTCTCTTGCTGCTACCAGAATTTGTAAGGCCTTTCTAACAGGTACCTTTCTGTTGAGACCTCCTATCAGAAATTCATCCCCACCGTGGCACCTGACCTTAGTTCTTCAGGCGTTAGTATCGCCTCCGTTTGAACCTGCAGCTTCCGTTGATCTGAAGTTCTTGTCCTTTTGGTAGCCATTACCTCAGCCAGGAGAGTGTCGGAGCTTCAGGCGCTTTCTATCAAACCTCCATATCTTGTTTTTCACAAGAACAGGGTATCTCTCAGGACTAATCCCTCCTTTCTTCCCAAAGTGGCTTCCGAGACAAACATTAATCAATCCATTAATTTGCCAGTTTGTTTCCCCAATTACCAGAACAAGGGGGAGTACAAACTTCATTTACTGGATGTTCACAGACAGTTACGTTTTTATTTACATCAGGATGGCTGTCTTTTGTAAATCTGACCAACTTTTCGTCTCCTTTGCAAAACCCTTTCTAGGGAAACCGATTTCTAAAGTAACTCTTGCCAGATGGATTTCGTGTTGTATTCTCTTAGCATATAGAGAATCTGGCTTGCCAGAACCAATGGGAGTTCGTGCTCATTCTACGTGTTCTATGGCAACGTCTGCTGCATTCTGGTCTAGAGTTTCCCTGGATAACATTTGTTCGGCGGCTACCTGGGTGTCCTCTCACACCTTTATTTCTCATTATAAGCTAGATTTGGTGCCTGGAGGAAGGGCTGCTTTTGGCTCTGGAGTGCTCCTGAATATTCTACCTTGAGGACCTCCCAAGATTTTGGGTAGCTGGGGACTCTGTCCCACAGGTTGCTGATCAAATGAAGTTAACTACTTCAGATAAAGAAGTTATGTACTCGCCATAATGTTCCATCTGAGTAGGTAACTTCATTTGTCAGCACCCCCCCCCTCCTTCCCCCTAACCTGAATAGTTATTTAGCTGAACTCGAGGTTTGGATGCTCGAGTTTTGTTTGTCTCTGAGTCAGGTTGTTCTCAGGTTGTTAGTTTGTTTTGTTGTTTGTGCAGGTGGCAAACACGATCTGAGGATTGGAAGGAGGTTGCAGGATAGTATGGGTAAGGGGGTGGAGCTTGGAGCTCGGATCTTTAGCTTGGTATGCTGCCGGCTCGGATCCGTAACCCACAGGTTGCTGACAAATGAAGTTACCTACTCAGATGGAACGTTATGATGAGTACATAACTTCATTTTTTAATTCTATATTCAGAACATAGCTTATTCCCAACAGTTTCGTTTTGTGAACTTTAATGTTGTAACCTGAAATTTCTGCAAAATTTCTCAGAACTACATGCAGATAAGGGATATCTGTTTATAAGCTGCAAGGAGTTATCTTTTAGGATCTGTAGTGTGGGCTATTTGTTAAATTTTTGTTACAAGAAAAGAACACTGCCTATAAAATTCTTAATGTACAGCTAACTTTTAGAAAATGAATAGTAAACATCCAAATATCTTTAGAAATGCAATACCTTATTCCAAGGCAGAGGCATCAGCCCATTTTTAGTGTCATCCTTCAATCTCTGCCAAACAGAGATAGTGGCTACAAAAAATTGTTTAGAGACATCACAGAAGCATTCATCAGAGAGCTCGAGAGTAATATTTTCACCCCCACCCTGATAATCCTTAATTTCGGTAATCTACCCATAAATGTAGGCTATTGCAACAGTGGTCTAATGTTGAACAGGTGTGTGAAGTAAACTTGCCATAAAAGTAGATGCTGTAATAAATTACTCTTTCAGTAGCCATCTGCTTTCAATTTCCTGTCTGTCTTTGATGGTTTGCCAGGGTGTGTATTAATGTAACCCTTTATACATTTACTTATGTGCATATGTTTAAGTTTTCCTTTCCTAACAATTGCATTTTAAGGCTGCATCTTTTCTTGAGCCCCACAACACTTAGGGTGCATGGAAGGTGTCATGAAGCTTTGAAAGCTGGCCGGTGGTCATATCCTTAACACGATATAATTCCTACAATTTAAGCTACTGCAACAGTGATCTAGTAGAATATCTACTGTTACGCTAAGTTTACTTACACAACTGTATTAGCTTCAGCTGCGAGGAGATATCTTTGTTAATGGTTATAGTTATTCAGCCTTAGCTGTTCATTTGGCAGCAATATGTAACTTTGTCAAGGTCTAAACTCTGCTTCTGTAGCATCAGTGAAAGTCTGCAAAACATTAATAGGAACTTTCTTATTGAGCCCAATCTTCAGAGAATCCGTTCCTTCCTTGGATCTAAACTTTATTGTAGAAAAACTAACTCTGAGTACAGCCAGTGGAGATCTTAAATTCATGGCTTGGAAAACATTATTTTAGTAGCTATTACTCCTGCTAGAAGGGTCCCTGAAATACAAATCTTATCTCAGTCCCCTAATTTTGTCTTTCATAAGCCCAGGGTTTGTCTACTTGCTAATGCTACATTTATGTCACAAGTAAACTTATGAGATAAACAATCAGTCTACCAGTCTTCTTCCCACATTCTCAAGTATAGAATAAAAGGTGCATTGTCTTGAAATTCATAGCCAGCTTAGATTTTATCTGCATAGAACCAAAGATGCTTAGCAGAATGGCCAACTTTTTATATATTTTGCTTCTCATGGAATAGACCAAAAAGTGTGCAATGTCACTTTTTAATTACCTTTTGCTGCACTAAATACAACAAAACGCTGACTAGCATACCAAAGGCCCATTCCACAAAAGATGTGTTAATTCTTTAGCCTTTTTCAGGAATTCCTCTGTTGATGACATGTGTGCAGCCTGTCTGTACAAGTTGACTGGAAAAAAGATGACAGGAGTGCTGATTAAAACTCAGAAATGGGTATCCTGTCTCCCTCTCCATGTCGAGGGTGGCAAAGGCTTAGCCCCTTTTCCTCCACTTCACCTGCTCCTTCTCATAGCTATATTCCAGTACCATGTTTTATGTAGCCAGTGTTTCAACCTCTAAGTCTTAGGTTAGCACCAATACCACGTATTGTGTTGGCACTGACTACTTTATGTGTGTTGGTGACATCAGCATTAATTCTGATGGTGCTGACAGTCTCTAGGACCCAAATTGCCTCCAGTATTGATACCAGCAATCTTTGTGCCTTTTTGTTAATCTAGTATAATGACCTTTGTGCCCCTAGTGCTGAATCCTTCCTTACTACTACTACTACTATTGTCCTCGATCAAGGGTGCTATGCCATTGAAGACAGAGACTCTTTCAATGCAGTCTCTCGATTGGAGTCAGTGGAAAGCCAATCATTAGACTTGGAGGGCACCATAGAGGAGTCTACAGTGATGTTTGCCCTTCCCAGCAGCAACCATACATTTGACACTTTGGCCCCATCATTTTCTTCCCAAACAGAGGCAGAGGGACAAAAAGCCTTTTAGGGATAGTATCTAGCTTAGATTTGTTTTCTCCCATTTGGATGATGCCTGTCTGATTCTGTTGCGGGAAAGAAGGTACACGATGAAGCATTTGCATTTGAATGTCCCCCTGGAATCCACCCTAGATATAGATTTAGATGAGAGAGTGGTCACCTCCATATCTCTTTCTGATGATCCCAGGTTGGGAAAGATCCTTGTGCTGGTGTGTTAAGGAGTTCTTGCCCAGTGACCTGGTCTCCCCTGAGGAGAAAATATTATAGGTGGCTTTCTATTTTCCCCTTTCAGCTTCTTGAGTGGTTTCCCCTGTAAACTATATGTTTTTTGTTGGTCTTGCAGAGGGATTTGTCAAGAGCCCAGTGTGGTAGAACTTATACCAAGAAGGCCGGACACAATCCTCCCGCCTACTAGAGACTAGCAGTATTGGAGAAAGTGCCCTTGACCGATTCTATTGTGGTAGCTCCAGGCCTCAAAAAAAAAGCATAAAAGAGCCTAGTGGTCCATATCTCTGACAAAGTCTCAGATAGCGGAGCTCTTTGAGAAGCATGTTTATGCATCAGCTACCTTCAAGATTAGAGCTGTCAGTTACTTGACACACATTGTGAGGTTTCAGTATGACCCACTGGAATAAACATTAGAAACATTGACCAGGTTGAATTGCAGCTTTCAACTCTGAATCTTGTTCCCTTGCTCTGGATGCGGCTTTAACACAATGTTGAAGATTGAACAGCACATGCCGCCAGATCAGGCACTACCATGAGACAGTACACTGGCTTTGTCACTGTTCCTTTGTGGAAACTTTAAGACATCATTTCATAGTGCTCAGTATAACAGCTCATCATTATTTGGGCCTTAGGTTAAAGAAGATCTTCAGGAAAGTGAGCAAGAAGGGAAGATGCTTACTTCTTTTGGGGTGAAGATAGTGAGAGGAACTTCTGTATCAGTTAAGCCCAACAGCCCCAGTTCAAGCAACAGTGTTCTGATAAAAGCCAACACAGATGTGATGGGTGTCAGTGTGGATGCTACCCCAGATGCAGAGGTGGTCCACAGAATGCAGGTTTCCATAGTGTGCCATCAGGTGGCCAACTACAAAATCCTGTGAAGACTGGTCTGTCTCCTCCTGGATGTAGTCAAGGGTCATATCTTCCTCCATCTTCCAGCATAGTAGGCTGTCTCATAAGACAAGTGAATTAGGGAGATTGTATCCAGAAGCTACATAATATCATTTCTTCCTACAAAGTCTGACTCTGTACTACTCCCAGACCTCCCACCCCCATCAAAAGGAGGTAGCAAGCCTGTTAGAGAAAAGTGCAACACAGGAGGACCCACCAGACCAGAGAGACTCCAGAGCTTACTCTGTATTCATTTTAACCTCCAAAATGGCAAAGGACATCAGGCTGATACTGTATCTCAGTTATATAACTCTTTATGCAAGAAAAAAGAAAGCATATTCTGGATTATTATAATGCAGCCTATCCTGCTTGCAAAAAAGAAGATTAGATGTTTAAGATTACCAAGTACTTGCAACAAAAGCCAGGGCAACCCAGGTGGGGTAACCAAGGTCTTCTGCTGTCTGGATGACTGACTACTTTGTTGAAGATGCTAGGATCCAATCACACAAGCTATTTATCGCTTCTTTTGTTCCTTTCTTGGGAATTTTGGTGAACATTGCAAAGTTCCATTTAGAGCCTTTGCAGGCACAGACTTTTATATGAATGATGCCGCTTGGACAAGAGGACCTATCAAGCAAGCTTTCTTTCAGATGGAGCTAGTACTGTGCTGAACAGTGCAAGTCTTCTGACACTCCCCCAAGTGACAGCATTATTGTACCTGAAAGTGCTAGGACTGATGGTGGGTAGAATATTTATCCTACATAGAGTATCACATGCAGGTTCTTCAGTGGGCAGTCGGGGTCCAGTGGAATCTAAATTCAGACCCCATGCCCACAGTGATACAGACATCCAAATCTTGTCCCCATCTTCAGTGGTGGCTACATCAGTGTAGACTTGTTCAGGGCTGTCCATCCCTCTCCATAGTGACAGTCTCAACAAACACTTATGCCTTGGGGTGGGGGAGGGGCAGATAGTCCAAGTGACTTATTCATGACAAGATGCCTCATTGTTTATCAGTATGTGGGAACTGAGGGTGAACCATTTTGCATTGCAGGACTTGTAGACGCTCCTTCCTTATGGTGTATTTGCCATTCACTCCGACAATATGGTAGTGGCTTCCTGCATCAACAAGCAGGATGGTACTCGCTGTTGCCCTTCCTATTGAAAGCCACTAGAGATATGAGAGTGAGTCATGTCATTTTTCTGCTTTTTCATAGCAATACACATCCCCAGTCAGGCCATTTAACTACCAAACATGCTCAGCCACTGCTTACTGATACTCTACAAGTGGTTCCCTCGGTCAGTAAGTGACAAACACAATCTTTTGCCACTGGAAGAAGCTTTGTTGCAACCTTGTTGGCTCTCCAACCAACACCACATGTGGCAGTTACTTTTCCCTTACCACCCTTCCCCAGAGGTGGCAGACATCTCAGGGACATTATGGTGCAGACATGGCTTATGAGTCTTTGTTTCCCTTCCATTTTCCCTAATTATGAAATTTCTGCAGAAAGTAAACTAGAGGAAGACCAGGCTCATTCTTACAGCCCTCTTTTGGCTTACGCAGATTTGGTTCACCCTGATTTGGCCCCATCTGTTAGAAGCCTCATCCCTCTCAGACCTTTCATAGGTCTTTTGTCTTACCCATCCAGGAAACCTCACACAGACCATCATTGTCCGAATCGAACTACATATTTTTCCGCTTCTGCTAATGGTCATGAATCCATTTTACCCTATTCAAATGGTCCAAATCTTCACAGACTCTGAAAAAATAACTACTTGAAAAATCTGTCAAAACAGAATTTGGTATTTAAGCAATTAACCAACAAGTAGACTGGTATTCATCTCCCATCTCCGTGATGTTACAGTGCTTGGCTAATATCTTTGTTCCCAGATCTAGTTATTTTTATGAACAAAGAACTTAGCTTCCACTTCATATTTTCACCAAGAAATGAATTCTTCTTCCCTAGCATCTCTAAAGGTTTGTTATGCTTTTTTTCAGAGATGCCTTTCTGTAGGGACTCCCCCTTAGAGACCCCACTCCAGCCTGAGGCCTAAACTTGTTTTGAAAACCTCATTTTGAATCTGCTGCTAAATCAGATCTGTGTTTTATATTATGGATAACACTTTTCTTTGTGACCAGTTTCAGAACTCCAAGCTGTATCTTCTAGACCACCATATGTCACTTTCCATGAAGACAGAATTTCATTGCACACCAATCCAGACTTCATGACAGAGGTAGCAGCATTATTTATTAAGTATTAAAAACTAATCTCTGACAGAACATAAATCTTAGTTTTCCTTTTGCAGCATTCTGATATAAAGGATATTGTTTATAACAGTATTTAGATGATCTTAGTCAATCACATTTTTTTCTAGACAGAACAAAGGATATTAGGAAGGATGATCACTTCTTTGTTCTTCATAGTCAGTGTTGCGGTACTGATTCTTGGGTCTTCCTGTCATGTAGAAGCCTGTGACCAGTCCAGTTTCCAGAGTCTTTTCAGCATCTGTAGCCAATGGACGTGTGAACACTGACTTAGACGTCCGAGTGATAAGGATGTCTGTTGGTGCCATCTTTAGTTCTTTCTAGCTGCGAAGTCAGATGCGCTTCACATGTGTTAAAAACATTTGCAGTCCATCTCTTGTTTTTTTGGAGTGTCTCCTTCTTTCAGTCAGCAAGTACCACATTGGGGATTTTCTTCTATAAGTTTAATATTTAAAGTCAGTAATTGCTTGAAGTGTGGGAAGCAAATCCAGCATAAAGATTTTCACATGTTTTGTTTGTTCTGCTTGGGACCTCAGCATGGTTTCTGCAATTGTCCCGACTGTGCAAAATTCCATGTGGAATTTTCAAACGTAGGGCCTAGGTATTAGCCACCTATGTGGAATCCTCGTCTTTGGTTTCTCTGGTGGCATCACAACCCACTGCTACTTCTAGGTCTTCACAAACACCAACTTCTGCTAGCGGCATTCTGAAGAAGTGGAAATATGAAAATCAAGGACTCTGACATTTCCGATAAACCTGTGGGTCTAGTCCCCAAGTCGACCGACCCAGGTGAGTCTCTTCTGAGCCCCCTGGTCTGATGACTCCTAGGCCTGAACCCTCTTACAATGACCCCTCAGGAGACTACCATGGTTTTTGGCCTACCTACCACTGTTGCCACAATACAAATGTCTTTCGGGTCTGAGGTTGCTCAACAGACCTCAGCTTCAACGTTCGGGTGGTGGGTTCCAAGGGAGACGATCCTTGTCTACCTCAGCTACCAAAAGTTTAGCCAAAGACATGATCGGATGACCATAACCTGTGGTCATTCCTTCTAAATGGACATCTAAACCACAGTGAACCATTTCACTTCGCCTCTGCTTTCAACCACTTCTCAGACTGAAGCCTAAGATTTCCTAAAAATAACACAGGAATTCATGATTTTTGAAAATACAGGGAGCCCTACAACATTTCTGCTACTGAAGCCTCCCCATCCAAAACAGAGCAAGACGGTGGCCTTTAAAGACTATTCAGATTGCAAAGGCTGAGAAGATGAAGAGGAGTTGTCCTAGTTTGAGCACCTACCACTGCAAACTTATCCAAATTCAGACTCTGACACCCCCTCTTCTGCCTACCCCCCCCCCCCCCCAGGACCTTTCTTTCAGGGTTCCTTCATAGAATGAAGGAGACTACCTTTGCCTTATCTTAGGCCACCGACTATCCCTTCTGTACATATCGCACTGGATGATGCCTTTGAAAACATTGCTTTACATCCTGATTCTTTGCCACCTGCACCTAGGAAACTGGACAAGTTTTACAAAGTGCTTAAATTTCTTAAGCACCTTTGCACAAATCCCAAGGCTGATTCCTTAGTAGTCTCTACCTAATCCACAAACTGTGTACTTAAGGAGCCAATTGACTAGATAGATTGTACCTCTGCCATGTTTGCAGTTCAAGCAATGAATTGCCAGTTCCATATGCTAGGGTACCTTGAATCTCTCTGGGACAAAACCCTAGCTAAAGTTGACTCTATTGTGGATAGAACCTTATCAAAGTAAGTTCAGGAGAAAGCAAGAGAAGCTTTACAAGTCTCCAGATACTCCCTAAAGTGTGGTTGTGATACCTTTATATGCATCATGCAGAGCAGCTGGTCATCTGTGGACATGCATGGCTCAGGACCCAGCCCCTGTCTGATCAGGTAAAAAATGAACTATTGGATGCTCCATTAGACAAATAATTCCTTTTCAGACCTCCAACTGAACAGGTTTTTGAGAAACTGGATAACAAAGGAAGGCAAATAAAAACTGTGAAGGAATGTTATCTGTCTTTGACACCAAGCTAAATTAGGAATTACCCGTGAAAACATTGTCCTTTCTCCCTCAGACAGGACAAGGCGAGGCTTCCCCATGGCAAGAGACTAAGACAGTTCAGGAAATGGCATCCAGATCAGGAGCTCCACAATGGCTACCCAGCACAGGGACCAACAATGACTTTAACACCAGCCTCCCACACAACTACTGGAGGATATTCTTTCAAAATCTGTGGCAAGTCATCACCAGGGATCAGTAGGTCCTCAGCATCGTAAAAAGGGATGCTATATCCAGTTCAGGGAAATCCCACCATTCTTCGGCATTCCAAAACCACCAAAACAACAGGAAATACTGTGGCAGAGTCTCTCAGTAGGGATCTTCTAGACCCCAATGAGTGGATGCTGAAAAGAGGTTTTCCTGGACATAGCTTTACAGTTGCGGGAGGTCCCTAACTAGACCTGTTCATCTCTCACCAGAACAGACCACTACAAAAGTACTGCTCCAGAAGGAACTTGGAAAATAGGTGCCTTCTCTTTCACATGGACAAACTTGTTGCTGTATGCATTCCCACCTTTGCCTCTGATCCCCAAGGTACTGATAAGTCAGGGCAGACAGACTCAGCATGATCCGATCTTAGTGGCCCCCTTCTAATGGAGACAACACTAGTTCTCTTTTCTCTTGACCCTTGGTGAGCAAATATTCTGCACCCTAGCACAGGAAGCAGATCTCCTCTGTCAAGCCAAGGGATCTGTATTCCATTCTATCCTAGCCACATTCAGGTTAACACCTTGGAAGATGGGTTTTTGACACCAAGGAATATCTCCTCTCCTAGGGATATGCTTTCCATTCTAAAGGAGGCAAGGGAACCCAGTACCAGCAAATCATGTCTGGTAAAATGGAAAAGATTTTCCATCTTGTGTCACAAGAACTCCAATCCTTCTCAGGCAGTCTTCATCTCAGTCTTTCTTGGAGAACCTTTCTGGCCTGCTTAAACAAGGACTTTTTCCTACTCCGGCATTAAAGTACATGCATCAGCCATCTCAGCTTTGCCTGCACAGTGCTCCACCTATTTTCTGACATCACTACGTGAAGCTTTTCCTAAAAGGAGTAATTCACTTGAGACCCCCCAGAAGGAACCTTATTCTTTCCTAGGATCTAAATTATGTGCTAGAGAAACTCTCCTTCCCACTTTGAACCTGCTGCCACTATCTCTTTAAAAATGCTGACTTGGAAGACCACTTTCCTTATCACATTAACAAGGAGAATCTGAGAGCTACAAGGCCTCGTGTGCAAAGAGTCTTTCACTGACTTTCACAGGTAGGTTTGCCACCCCTCCGTTTTTCTTCTGGACTGTCCGGAAATCAAACTGATTCTCCAGTAGTCCGGAAAACACTGTACAAACTCCATTATTCTGTTTCAAAAAGGAAACAGACCATCGGAGTTTGTAAATCGGCTGATTTAGTATGCTTTTTTTACAGAAAAGCATAGTAAATCAGTCGAAAGCAGGCAACAGGAATGAAAAAAGAGGGCGTTCCCCACCGAGTGATGTCATCGCAAAGTCACAAAATGGGCGGAATGTGAGCCGGAGAGGGGTGGGCGCAGTTACTGGTGACATGAGGGGTGTGGCTTTACTTCGGTTTTAGCCACAAAGGAAGGTGGCAACCCTTATTCACAGGAATTTATTTATTTTTATTTTATTTTATTTTACATTTGTTAACTGGGAAAGTCCGACATGGAACAAAGCCAGTTTTCAGCGTAGGCCTGGGGAGAAACACTCCAGATGCATATCTTTGTAAAGTGGGAGGAAACCAGAGCAACCGTATGAAACCCACACGAACGCAGGGAGGACATGCAGACTCCAGACAGAAGGCACCCCAGCCGAGAATCAAACCGGAGAACCTGTTGCTGTTAGGTGACAACGCTACCACTGCACTACTGCACCATCCAATAGGAATAGGGTAACCCTTAGAACAAACCCATCTTTTTTGCCTGAGCTGATTTCAGAACTTACCCTAAACCAAGATTGTCCACCTGCCAGTCTTCTTCCCAAATCCACAGAACAGGGCAGGGAAAGTCCTTCATTCACTGGATGTGCACAGGCAGATCATGTACTTTCTAGACAGGACAAAAAAAGTATTAGAGCAGAGCAAGATAAACAGGACAGACCTGTCTCCAAACAAACTAGTTCCTTATGGAAAGCCAGTTGGATTAAGTTCTGTTACTTCCACCATGGAAAAACTCTGCCTGGGCATATTAAAGCCCACTCCATCAGACATGGAGGCACTACCACTTCTTTCCTCAAAGGAGTCCCTACCCAGGCCATCCTAGAGGCAGCCAGTGCACAGACAAAACACTATAATCTAGGCAATGTCTCCAGGGTTAGAGCAGGTTTTGTTACTGCCATCCAGCAAAACCTTATTTCCTAGGATCATACAGATGACTTACCACTCAACTGTTGGCTTTGGGAGTCCTCCCAAGAATCAGTACTGCAACATTGACTATGAAGAGCATAGTACATTTGTGTCCCACTTACTGTAATTGCAGATATTCAAGTAGATCAGTGTTATAGTGCATACTTCCAACCCCTGTATTTATTGACCACTTTTCTTCCACTTGCTGGGTGCAAGGGATAGAGGAGTTCTCTGCAGATTGTCCTCTTTTCTCCATTTTTCCCATCTCTGCCTCCTATGATCTTCCTCCTCCTCCTCACTCCGATTCAGACAACTGGGGAAGTCGAGCTGTCCTCAGGTATCAGGCTACTTGATGACTTGCGTAAAAAGACCTGGAAATGGCACCAGCGGTTGCCTTTCTTTTACCCTGACGTCTAGATATCAGACTGCAGATGTCCGTTAGCTAGGGATGTTGCAAAGAGTCTGTAAATTGAGCTAGTCTCAGGATCCTGCATGGCAGGAAGACCCAAGAATCAGTACTGCAACACTGATCTACTCAAACATCTACAGTTACAGTAAGCAGGACACAGCTGAACGTTTCTCTTGCTTACAACTGAGTGGGAAATGCATTCTGTTGGTTAAAGATAATACAGCAAATCGTTACTTAATAAACCCAAAGCACATTTCACTGTAGTGATAGTGAATTCTTTTTCAGGAATGCTGCAGTGGATGATATCTTGGCTGCTGCTGCATAGGCTTCACTGCTTACTTTTGCAAGATCCTATACGCTGGATGAGACTTCCTTTGTCCAGGTCTGTCTTTGGAGCTACCATATTGACATTTTGATGCCACCCAAGAGGGTTATGCTAGGGGTTGTGCTGTATGGGTAAAAAGGACACAGTGCATTATGTAAAATACAAAAGCAATGTACTTGTCATGTTAGATCTTCATGATTGCATCCATCCGCTTCAAAAATCAACCCTTCTTTTCCCCTTCCTTCATAGTTCTTCTGCAGAGAGGACAGCTAGATCTGACCATTCATGTATAAAATGGTAGTAGGATGCAGTGGTTCCTTAGTGTAGTCTTGTATTGGAGGAGAAAGGCTATTATGGGACTAAAGGAGTTTACTTGGCAGTTTTAAAGGTGCTGAGACTGTTGTCTGAAGCTGACAGTCCTGTGGTTGAAGTGTTAGGACATGGGATTATTTAAAATCAAATGTTACGGTAAGTATATAACTATCATTTCCCACCTACTGATAAGACTCAGCAGATTCAATGACCTATGTTTTCTTGAGGAATGTAGTATAACTACAAGGTTCCAGAAGCTGGGCATTCATGTAGCAATGCTAATATTCTGCCATCCACAATGGAATGCTTCCTTTATGTTGACTTTAGTTTTTAATAATTATACTGACTTGAATACTAATGTAATTTATGTATTGGAGAAGAATTCAAAATAGAGTATGGAGGAGTTAGCTTTATTTCAAGATGCACAACCGCTAATTCCAGCATTGTAAGATGGGTACTACATCTTGTTAAGGGAAGCAACCACCCTACTGGAAACTACTTCAAGACATTCATTTTCAAAGTATGCTGTTATGGTTTTGTGCTTCTCACAGCTACACCTTCTCTGGTGTTTAAGTATGCGGTAGTGGGAAGGCAAGATTTACATTGCTTTTCATTTGCTATACGTAATGTTATTAACACCCTTTGATCCCTCCCAACATGATTCATCCTTTTGCTGCTTCTAAAACAACTAGAGATTGAGGCTGAGAAATTGAGCATTTATCCTGGCTTCAAATGTAGCTGATATTTGGTAAGCATATAGCTGAATTAAAAAAAAATATATATATATATATATATATATATATATATATATATATATATATATAAAATTATAATTTGTATGAATGATAACAGATAACTTATGTTTTAATTGCAGTGATTTACAGAATGCAGCATCTGGGTCAGTAGCCTCTTGGTTTGCCGGGCTTGCTCTGTGCCCAACTGAGCTGGTGAAGTGTCGCCTTCAGGCAATGTATGAAATGGAAGCTTCAGGGAAGATACCCAAAGGACACAAGTATGTATTTTATATGTTGATGTTCCTTTGAGTATTTCATTCTCCTCATTTAACTTTTCTTATATGTTGTAATTTAATGAAATATCCCATAATATCTTCAGTCTTTTTCTTACTGCGGACAAATACTTTGTGTCATTTAGTAATGATCTGCATTCTATTATCCTAATATGCTTAACAAAGTGAACTTTGCATCTTTGTTTAAATGTAACTTCATGCCTTAAAGGTAGTGTAATTGATGAAAAAAAGCATTGGCTAATGATGCATGCTACCATTTTGGTCTTAGTTCTCAGTAATATGTCAGGCCAACAACAATGGCTCTATGCCTCAGTCAATCATTGCGCCTTCATGGATGCCTGTTCACTGGGTTAAACCAAAGTGGCAATATGCAGAGAAGTCTGATACAATACTGTCAGAGTGGACTGACTGATGTCAGTGCTTTAGATTCAGTACCAGAGATGTCAAACACTGTATTAACTAATGGGCTGAGTCTAGCTGAGTTAAGTTATGGTGCTTGGAATTAAGAAAGAGCAGCAGATGTTAAGGGAGATGTGTAGTCTTAGTCCACAGTGAATATATTGCGGAGGTTTATATATAATTACATGATGCTCATTTCTTTCATTATTTTCCCTGTAAAGCATTTTAATCAGTTAGCAATTGTTTTGTGTAGAGTATGTGAATAGAGTCTTCAAGGGTCTGTAAGTCTCAAGTTTGTGTGTGTGTGTGTGTATACATACACACACACACACACACATATATATGTATATATATATATATATATATTTGTGTGTGTGTAAATATGTATGTGTGTGTGTGTGTGCATATGTATGTATATATATATATATATATATATATATATATATATATATATATATATATATATATATGGTTTCACTTCATAATCTCGAAATGCTGAAGTCTTGAATTTCAGCATTCCGAGACCATGAAGCTGAAAATGTAGAATGCCGAAAGTGCATAAGAGCGAATTCGAATATCTCAAATCCGCTTATGCATTTCCGGTACGTTGTGTGAAGTGTATGGCTGGTATGGTGTCTGAAATTGAAGGTGAGTGGGTGTTTGTGTGTGTTTTTGTACTTTGTATGTATGGGTAAGAGTAGGGAGGTGTAAATATGAGTGTGAGTGTTGGATTTGTTGGTGTTTGTGTGTATGTGTGATGTGTATTTGTGTGCGAGTGAGTCTAGAATGCTGTGGTGTGAGGTTTTTTTTTTTTTTTTCATTATGTTCGATCTCGGAGTTGGTATATATAAGCCACATGGGGGATGCAGGGGGCTTGCCCCCCTGCGTATATGTAGTGTAGGGTTGTTTGGTTTGTGTGCTGTGGGTGGAATGGTGTGTGTTATATGGTGTATGGTGCATGTATGTTCATAATTGTGTTATTCGGGATTGTGAATGGTTCGGCTTCATAGTTTTGAAATGCTGAAATTCAAGATTTCAGCATTTCGAGATTATGAAGTGAAACCATATATATATATATATATATATATATATATATATATATATATATATAATTTATTTATTTATTTATTTACATTTGTGGACCGGGAGAGTCCGACTGGACACAGGTCCGTTTTCAGCGAAGGCCCGGGGAGAAAAGCTCCACATTATTGTTTGCATTATACAGTTAAAAAAACATAGCATTTAAATATAGACATTAGTCCAGTTAAGGACGCAAGACAAGAAAACAGATGTAAAACAGCTGTAGAGCATAGTACAATTTTAAAATATGGTGACATATACTAAACATGGTTAAAAAGTAGTTGAGATTCATCAGTGAACAATTGATACAAACTGTTTTTGAGTTACATAACAGCCATTAGCAGTTGTTGCTACAAGAAGTTATTATTATGTGGTAGGTAGCTGGGAACATGAGTAGCCAAGCTTGCTAAGAGTAGGTTGTTGATAGGGGGCTGAGAGAGGTAGTGGGTGGGGGGAGTGAATGGTATTGGGGGGGGGGGTTGCAAGGGCATATCTGGCAAGTTTTGAAGTGTGATTTTAGTAAGGATTTAAAGTGGGTGCAAGAAGTTACAGAGGTAATTGAGGATGGGAGGGAGTTCCAGAGTTTGGGTATAGTGCAGGAGAATAATGCTTCTCCAGCAGAGTTAATGGCTCTTGTGACCTGTAGGAGGTTTTAGTGGCTGGATCTTAGTGGTCTCGTAGTTATGTAGGGTTGGAGTAGATTCTGGAGGGATGGGACTTTTAGTGGTTGGTTTATTAGTTTGTGGGTGAGTGTGAGTTGGTACCATTGAAGGAGGTGCGGGAGCTCTAGCCAGCCCAGTTCTGCTAGTGAAAGACAGTGGTGAGTACGGTAGGAAGCCCCTGTGGCGAATTTGGCGATTTTGTTGTAGCAGGTTTCAAGCTTATTTAGATCACATTGTCTAAGGTTAGTAAATATTGGAGAGGCATAGAGTAGGGTAGAGATAAGATGAGAATTTGCTACTGAAATTTTAGCTGCTTTGGTAAGTACTTGCTGATTTCTATATAATGCTCCTAGTTTTTTGTGCAGTTTTTTAATGGTCATGGAAATGTGAATGTCAAAGTTCAGTTTATTGTCTGTTTCTACTCCTAGTAATTTGGTGCGTTCCGTAGGATGGATGGTGGTGTTGTCTTTTGCTGTGAGCTGTCTAGGGTAAGTTTTTGGTGGGTTGGAAGATTAGTAATTTTGTTTTGGTTGGGTTGAGTATTAGTTGGGCAAGAGATAACCAAGTTTCAACAGAAGAAAATGCTTCCTGTGTGACTTTTTGCAGTTCTGGTAGGGAGTGGGCTGTGCAGATGATGGTTGCGTCATCTGCGTATTGTATGAGTGTGCCATGTGTTGTGGCTGAGGCTAGACTATTGGTGAAAATAGAGAAGAGTAGGGGTCCCAGAATGGACCCTTGGGGAACTCCTGTGGAGACTGGTAGTTGAGGGGATAGGTTGTCCTGCCAAACAACTGCTTGTTATATATATATATATATATATATATATATATGTATGTGTGTGTATGTATCACTCTCTCTCTCTCTCTATATATATATATATATATATATGTGTGTGTGTGTGTGTGTGTGTGTGTGTGTGTGTGTGTATAGATATATATATATATATATATATATATATATATATATATATATATATATATATATATACAGTGAATATAAAAGAGTACACACCCCTGGCCAGGTTTTTGTGATATAAAAAAATGAGACCACAGTAAATCATTTCAAACTTTTTCCCACCTTTAATATGACCTATAACCTGTACAATTCAATTGAAAAACAAACAAATCTGTTAGGGGGAAAAATATAAAAAATAAAAAAAAACATACAATAAGCTGGTTGCACAAGTGTGTACACCCTTAAACTAATACTTTGTTGAAGCACCTTTTGATTTAATTACAACATTCAGTCTTTTTAGGTAGGCGTCTATCAGCATGGCACATCTTGACTTAGCAATATTTTCCCACTCTTACTTGCAAAAGACCTCCAAATCTGTCAGATTGTGAGGGCATCTCTTGTGCACAGCCCTCTTCAGCTCACCCCATAGATTTTCTATTGGATTTAGGTCTGGGCTCTGGTAGGCCATTCCAGAACTTTAATTTTCTTCTGGTGAAGCCATTCTTTTGTTGATTTGGATGTATGCTTGCGGTCATTGTTGTGCTGTTGATTTGGATGTATGCTTGGGGTCATTGTTATGTTGAAAGGTGAAATTCCTCTTCATCTTCATATTTCTAACAGATACCTGAAGGTTTTGGGCCAAAGGTGACTATTTGGAACTGTTCATAATTCCTCCACCTTGACTAAAGCCCCAGTTCCAACTGAAGAAAAGCAACCCCAAAAGATGATACTGCCACCACCATGCTTCACCGCGGGGATGGTGTTCTTTTGGTGATGCGAAGTGTTGTTTTTGTGCCAAACATTCCTTTTGGAATTGTGGCCAAAAAGTTCGACCTTGGTCTTATCAGAACATAACACATTTTTCCACATGCTTTTGGGAGACTTGATGTATTGTTTTGCAGATTTTAGTCGGGCCTGGATGTTTTCTCTGTAAGAAAAGGCTTCCGTCTTGCAACCCTACCCCATAGGCCAGACATATGGAGAATACAGGAGATTGTTGTCACATGTAGTACACAACCACTACTTGCCAGAAATTCTTGCAGCTCCTTCAGTATTGCCTTAGGTCTCTTGACAACCTCCCTGACCTGTTTTCGTCTCGTCTTTTCATCAATTTTGGGGGTACATCCAGTTCTTTGCAACATCACTGTTGTCCCATATTTTCTCCACTTTTTGATGACTGTCTTCACTGTGTTCCGTGGTATATCCAAAGCTGTGTAAATGTTTTTGTACCCTTCTCCTGACTGATACCTTTCAGCAATGAGATCCCTCTGATGCTTTGTAAGCTCTCTGTGAACCATTTATTTATTTATTTATTATTTATTTTACATTTGTTGACCGGGAGTGTTTGCCTGAGCCAAAGCCCTTTTTTCAGCAAAGGCCTGGGGAGAAAAGCTCCAGTACATACTTAATAACCATATGGTACAAGTTACAAGTTTAAAAAAACAAGTGGTGAAAAAGCTTCAGTACATACGTAGTAGAATGGTAGATTTTCACAAATGTTTTACAAGTGGAGTTACAGCAGAATTGGTTTAGAATAGTTAAAGTAAAGCAAAAGTGACAGTATAGTAATTCAACAAATAAAGGTAAAAAATGCATAAAAACAATTACATTTTCTGAACATTTACAGGAAGATGTCTATTCAGAGAGGCGTTTAATGAGTGGGAAATTGTAGAAGGAAGGTCAGAGGAGAACCATGGCTTTTTCTGTAGCAGGCAAATGAGTAAATGTCAGGAAATTCCTACTAGGACAGCTGAACTTTCTTTGGATTTAATGGCAAGTGTGTACCCAAGAAGAATGAATGCTGTAATTAAATCAAAAGGTGCTTCAACAAAGTATTGGTTTAAGGGTGTGCACGCTTATGCAACCAGCGTATTGTACATTTTTTATTTTTTATATTTTTTTCCTAACAGATTTGTTTGCTTTTCAATTGAATTGTACAGGTTATAGGTCACATTAAAGGTGGGAAACGTTTTGAAATCATTTATTGTGGTCTATTTTTTTATATCACAAAATCCTGGCATTTTAACAGGGGTGTATACACTTTTTATATCCACTGTATATGTATGTGTGTGGGTGCATATATGTGTATGTATAAATATATACATATGTGTGTGTTTGTACATATATGTATATATATTTTATGAAACCCAAAGAATGCAAGAGTTTGGAAGTTGAGCTCAGTCACCCACTTGTTTCATGTAGGATTATTTTACAAAACCCTTTTTTTTATTTATTATTATTATTATTGTTATTTTATGTATTTCTAAAGTTCATTTGAAGTTCTCATATTTTTGGTAAAAGCTAGATTCCATGATGCAGATAATTCTTGTTACTGATAAGAGGGTAGTTTTGAAGGAGGCTAGTGTGTCTACAGCTTTAGTTAAATGATCATTTTATACTAGCTTTCTCTTCTGGGTTCTTATAGTGTGGATGAATCTGCCAAACATACTACACAGTTGCAGAATTAACAAAAGTACATGATGTGAAGTTGTTCTATCTCGCCGTTCATTCTTTACTGATGGGTTTGGAGCCGATCTCCCAACTCCGAGTCGGCCAATTGCAAAGCTCGAGTTCTTCAAATAGCTCGAGGCCAAGTCCCTATCCCATGATGCACCTAGAGTTACCTCATATCTAGTTTGCCACTGCAACAGATCGGAGGTTCTGTATTAGCTTGGGCCAGTAAAACTTTTTCATATGTTTCTCTCTTATATTGAAATTTAGATAGTTTTAGGTAGTTTTAGATAGTTGTATAAAGCTCTTATAGCTTTTTGATGTTTTTACCTGTACTGTATTCCCTTCCCCTAGTGTGCTTTAAATTTCTAGTTGGCCTCTTGTTTTAGGCCTAGTTTAACAATTTTCTGATTACTAGAGTGTGTTTATTCAGTGACCTTTTGTCACAACTTCTAAATAGTTAAATAACTGTATAGTCATTTAATATCTAGGTAGTTGTTTGCTGTGTGAATGTGACTTAGCCTTAAATTTCTAAAGAATTACTGTTAAGGATTTTTGCAGTTGACAGTAATTTTCTGTCTTACATAATTACTGTTTAGAGTATATGTAAACACTTAGATAAAGGCTTAGTGTGTTTTTTATAGCAGCTATCCCTTTTTCATTGTATAGTCTGCTTATCTTTAATATTGTGTGCTTTAGACAGACTTCTTTTTCTGTCACTTTAATATTTAGATTATTATTAGTCTGCGTGTGCCGCTGTGGCGACCCCTAAAGCCAAAAGACACAACAGCATTAGTCTGTGTGTGTGACTTAGCCTGAATTTTTCAAGGACTTTTGTTTGATAATTACTGTTCAGGATTTTCTTTCGTAGTTGACAGTAATTTTCTGTCTGAGATAACAATGGCTGACCAAGACAAGCATTCCAAGTCAGGCTTTAAAAAGTGCCCTAAATGTGGCCAAAAGATGTCTGTAACTGACAGCCATGTCAATTTTGTGTACTGTCTAGGAGCGCTGCATTTACAGGATAGCTTCTCCTTATGCCATTCCTTCTCCTCCAGAGTCCTACAAGAAAGAAAAAGGAAATTAATAAACAGAGGTTTGTTGAAACCCTCCTTCCAAGAAGCTTTGAGCAACCAAGATGGATCCAGCAAGTCCTCAAAGTCTTCTAAGACTTCTGAGACAAAAAAATAAAAATCAAATAAATCTTTGACTTCAGCTCCACAGACATCGGAACCGACGGTCTTTTCTTTTCAGAGCCAGTCTCCATTCTTGGAACCGGTAACTGAAGTTACCAAGAGTCCGTTATTACAATCAGCACCACCTCCGGTCCATTCATCTCGGTCCTCTGTTAGCCTTTCTGATCTCAATGTAGATCATGTGGTGCAGAAGCTGTTACAGGCACCGGCCTTTGCAACAATTTTATCGGCTCCAACCCAAATGGCTTTGAAGCTGAAGACTCTTACACCAGCTAAAACTGTTACTCCTCTGAGCCATACTGGTCCTTTGGAGCTGGAGGAGTTGGACCTGTTGATTGTGGGACCCTCAGAGCCGACACCTGCTCCAGTGTCTTCAGCTCTGTTCACTCTGACATCCTCGGTGCCCATCAAGGACTCTAGAAGCTGACACTCTCTGGTCAGATCCGGGGAGGATAGTCGGACCGACTTGTCATTTCTGACTCTGCCTCTTGGGGCTTCGGCTCGGATGAGCTCTGCTCCTACCACTGACTCGGAGCCCACTGTCCTGGTGCTCGCATCGAAGCAGAGGTGCTTTCAATGCCATGAGGAGAGTTATGTCTCTTAAGACATCCTCGACCTCAGGTCTGGCTTTCTCCTCCCCTAAAGCGCCTGTGTCTGCTCCTGCCTCGCAGATCCTGGCCAAGCATAGAGACCCAGAGCCTCAGGAGGCCCCATTGGGTGGTCCTTGCTCTTCCGGGACCTCACCAGAAGCTTCCATTGATGAGGTTCCCAGGAAGAGAGTTTGTAAGAGGAAACATCTAGACTCCCCTCAGGAGTCTCATCTGATACTGACCTGGATGAGTCAGAAGGGTCCCCACGGTCCCCCTCTGAAGATATCTCATTTGCTGAGATGCTTGAAATCCTTAGGCAGAGGGGTGACTGGCAGTCCAAAAACCCTACTGAGGACGAGTCGTTTCTCCTGAAGGCGTTCGGGTCTCAGCCCTCCACCTCTTGGGAGTCTCTGCCCTTCGATGAGCTTATGCAGCTGGTCTCACGAAGGGCATGGGAGTCTCCAGATACGATGGAGCCTGTCCCTAGGAGGCCTAATAAGTTTGTCTGCCTCCCCAGGATAAATTGTTCTTGTCAAAAGGTGTGCCAGTTGATGCCATGGTGGTGGCGGTAGCCACCAAAAAGGAAATATCTGAAACTTCCTTGTCAATCCATCCTCCTAACAGAGACTCCAGGATCATGGATAGATATGGGAAGCGCATGTTTAGTTGAGCGAACTTTGCACTCCGTTTGCTTAACTATTTAACCCATTTTACGAGACTACAAATAGATCTCCTTAAAGAGCTGGGAGATGCTCTTCAGGGTACAGTAGCTGCAGGAGCTTCAGACAAAGTTGCCTCCCAGCTTGCTACCCTCAACTCCATAGTGAACTCATCCATGCGTCTCTTTTCATGTGCAGTTGATGGAACGAGTAGGCAGTGGGTACGGGAGTTGCTCTTAGGAGACACTCCTGGATGCGTTTGTGCTCATTCGCGGAGCCCTTCAAGTCATCCTTTGTGAATATTCCCTTTGATGGCTCGTCCCTTTTCAGGCCAAAAGTTAAGGAAACTTTGACCAGGTGTGAGCAAGAAGGAAAGACTCTGTCTGCTGTCGGAGTCCGTTTTTCCACCCCTACCAGACCCCACCCCAAGGGTCAAAAGGGAGGGTGGTTCTGAAAAGCCCAAGGAGCCTTTCAGGACACATGTGGTCAAACCCCTTCCATGGGCAGAGTAGGGGGCAATAATGGAAGATGCCGCCCTTGCGGCAGAGGGGGTCTGCAAAACCAGGGCGACAGAGATCACTTCTTTGGGAATCCCTACCAGTGCTCCTGAAAGGAGGCCCAACTGTCCTGCTCTGGAGGCAGTTGGGGATCACTTATCTTTGTACCCAGACGCCTGGCTCAAAATAACAAAAGACAGCTGGGTACAAAGTATCATTTCCAGAGGATACTTCATCCCATTTGCCACACCCTCTCCACCGACAACAAAAATCCTGGACATTCCACCCAGTTACAGGAAACAAGCAACAGCAGAGGTCCAAACATTGCCAAGAAAAAGAGTCATCCAAGCAGTCCCAGCAGACCAGACAGGATCCAGAACTTTCTCAAGATTCTTTTTAGTTCCAAAAAAGACAGGGGACTGGAGACCCATTATTGGATCTCAGCAGACTGAACAAATCTGTGAAGAAAGAAAAATTCCAGATGGTCACACTTCAGTCGATACTTCCCATCTTAGGGAATGACAATTGGATGTGCTCGATAGATCTCCAGGATGCGTACTACCACATAAAAATGGCCAGGTCATCCAGGGATCATCTGTGCTTCCGGCTGGGAGCCAATCATTACCAGTTTCGATCCCTGCCCTTTGGTCTCACTACACAGCCCCCAGAGTGTTGACCAAATGCATGGCAGTGGTCATGGCTCACCTGAGGTATTTAGGATTCCAGGTGTTTCCGTACCTAGACAATTGACTCCTTACCACCACTACAAGGCATCAACTCATTCAGGCCAGGCAGTCCACTCTGTCACTCTGCAACCAGCTGGGCATTACAATAAACTCAGAAAAATCTGCCTTGTTGCCATCTCAGCATATTGTCTTTATCGGTGCAGAATTGGACACCACCACCATGCTAAGACTTCCAGTAGAAAGAGTCTTTCTTCTCCGTCAGCATGTCCGCATTCTAATATCCAAAGACAAAGCACCAGCATCAGAAGTTCTGAAATTGTTAGGCATGATGGCAGCTGCAATTCTAGCCATGCCACTAAGTCGTATGAACATGTGGATACTACAATGGCTGCTGTTCACTCAGTGGTCTTACCAAGAGCTCCCCATGTCACACATGATCTTCTTCTTTTGGCTTTTCCCGGTTAGGGGGTCGCCACAGTGGATCACCTGTCCGCTCATGATTGGCAGTGGAGTTTTACAGTGTCGAGTTGGCAGCCCGGCACCCAACCTTCCACAGAAGGCACACACATGTATGCACTCACACCTAGGGCCAATTTAGAGTGTCCAATCCACCTACAGCATGTCTTTGGGATGTGGGAGGAAACCAGAGCACCCGGAGGAAACCCACGCGACCACAGGGAGGACATGCAATGAATACAAATTCCTGCAGAAAGGATTTTCAGTGGTGGTTGACCTCTCTTCATGTTACGATAGGATGCCCATTTGTGCTACCCCCTCCAGTGGCCACGGATGCTTCCCTGATAGGGTGGGCGGGGGGCATTTTCAGGGAAAGACAGCCCAAGGCACATGGACCGATCAAGAGACACATCTGCATATCGATGTCCTAGAGACGAGAGCGGTACTTTTGGCATTGCAGTACTTCCAGGACTCTCTTCCTCTGGGTACGATTGCAATTCAGATGGACAACATGTCAGTGGTTTGGTATTTGAACAAACAAGGGGGAACCAGATCATACCCCCTTTGTCGCGAGACCCTCAGAGTATGGCAGTGGGTTGTTTCCACCCAGCGCTTTCTGTTTGCAACACACATCCCGGGGAAATCCAACGTGATAGCAGACAAGTTGAGCAGAGCAATTTTTTTTTACTCCATAAGTGGTCCCTCAAGATGTAAATAGTGGACAGGATATTCCGCAGGTGGGGCCAGCCTTGCTGCAACCTTTTTGCCAGTCACATGAACACCAAATGCAGAAGCTACTTCGCCCTGATTCCCCCCTCCGGGAGAAGCCCCAAGGGATGCACTTGTTCACTTTTGGCCCCAGATCTCCTCTACGCATTCCCACTAATCCCATTGATACCCAAGGTACTACAGAAAGCCAAAGCCCTGGGAAGGACCATCATTCTAATAGCTCCCTATTGGCTTCGTCAGATTTGGTTCCCCTTCCTTCGACTTCATCTTTTGGAGGACCCCAGGATTCTGGACCCAGTTCCAGACCTGACGCACTCATCGGGGGAACTTCATCCCACTCTGCAGTCCCTGAAGCTGACAGCTTGGTTGCTCCAATTCCCATCATAGCCAGGTTCCATAACCTTTCCAGTGAGATGAAGCAAATTCTCCTTTCCTCTCATAAATCCTCTACGAGAAAGCTGTACCTCAGCAAATGGAAAAAATGTTCTATATGGGGCTCTAAAAACAGTATTGATCCTTACCAATCCCCTATGGTCTCTATTCCAGAATTCTTAACCATGATATTCAATAAAGGAGCTGCAGCAGCAACAGCCCGTGTTCAACTTGCTGCCATTTCTAACTTTCATCTGGGATTTGAAGGATTGAATATTATGTCACACAAATTATCCAAAGCCTTTTTCAAAGGGACTTTTCATATTAGACCACCTGTGAAATCTCCCTTTAATCCATGGAATCTAAATTTTATGCTTTCCCCGCATAATTCTTCTGCCATTTGAACCAGCTTCCTCATGTGACCTCAGATTTTTGTCATGAAAAAACATCTTTTTAGTGGCTATTACTTCTGCCCGCAGAGTGTCAGAGCTTCAGGCCTTATCCATCAAGCCTCCTTATTTGATATTCCATGCTGACACAGTCTCACTTCGAACAAACCCCTCTTTCTTACCCAAAGTTTGCACTGAAACTAATCACAACCAAAATTTTGATTTGCCAGTTTTCTTCCCCCAACCATTCAAACAGTTTAGAATACATGCTGCGCAAACTTGATGTTAATAGACAGTTCAGATTTTATTGGGATAGAACAAAAGATTTCAGGAAATCAGACCAGCTTTTTGTTTCATTTTCAGACACCAGGAAGGGTAGGTCAGTGGCTAAAATAACTCTGTCTAAATGCTTATCTGATTGTATCACCTTTGCTTATTCAGCTGCCAGTATGCCCTTACAGCATAAAATTAAGGCTCACTCAACCAGAGCTTTTTCTACATCCTCTGCCTTTTCTGCCAGACTTCCTATTGATAACATTTGCGCAGCAGCCACTTGGTCAAAACCTCATACCTTTATCACTCATTACAAAGTTGACAGGGCCTCCTTTAGATCCACAGTCCTGAGAAATATACTCCCGTGAGCCACCCGAGGTTGATGGTGCTTGGGACGCTACCAATCAGTAAAGAATGAACGGCAAGATAGAACAACTTCACATAAAGAAGTTATGTACTTGCCATAAAGTTCCATGTGAGTTGTTCATTTCGTCTTCATTCTTACGTCCCTCCCTCCTACCCCCTCCTGGGCTTTTAGATGACCGAGATGCTGGATCCATCCTGGTTGCTCAGTCCTTCTCTATCTTCTCTTGGGAGTGATAGAATGACATATGGTATTATACGCAGCAAACAAGATCTGAGGTAACTCTAGGTGCATCATGGGATAGGTACTTGGCCTCGAGCTATTTGAAGACCTCGAGCTTTGCAACTGGCTGACTTGGAGCCGAGGGATCGGCTCTGAACCCATCAGTAAAGAATGAAGGTGAGATGAACAACTCACATGGAATGTTATGGTAAGTACATAACTTCTTTTTAGTTAAAATGACCATGAGTCACAGCTGTAAAGCACAGTGATCAGTGCTTGTTCTGTTCTCATTTTTGAGGGTTTATTTGTGGTCTGTCTGGTAAATATTTACATTTTATCGTGTTAAAGTTAACTTATATATTTACCATATAGCTAATAGCTATATGGCTCAGGTGTTTAAATGATTGTTGTAAAATACAAACAATTGATGTTTCATGGTTAATGTCTCTTTTGGATCAAGTAAAACAGGTCTGGCATATATTTTCATTTGTTTACTATTGAGTTCTTAGATATTATACTTCTGTTCAAAACCTTTGCATGTGCATCCGTCTGCATTATTAGAGGCCTTCAGCTGCCATTGACTGTTAAATACCATGCTCAAATCACAAATCCTCAGAATTAAAATCTGTTCTGACGATGAGCCTGTTGACTGAAACATTTTCTTTGATTTAGTTTAAAAGTCAGGCAGTCAAGAGTATGCTTTCCAAATGGCAAAACAAAGCTAGAGTGAAGGTCGAATTGATTCCTGTGGTGGATTTGTTGTTTCATTATGACATATCTGTGTCTGATGAAGCAGAATTTACTTTAACATTGTGACCATGCCTGGAACACTTAGTTCCAAGACTTTAAATGCTAATAATGGCAAATTCTTTTGTAAGATAAAAATGAATGGTACATTCTTTTGAATGGTACATTCTTTTGTAAGGTAAAATTTGACATTCTCTGCCAACTGATTCCAGCCCACTGTTTTGAGTATTTAGTCATAAAAGATCTTGCTACTTTGGCTTCCTGGCAAGAATTAAACACTCACCCTGTGTGATGCTTCCCATCTGGCAACTGTGCCAGTTGTATATGGGTATACAGATAAAAGAATTTACTTCTGGTGCCTGAGATAGGGTGTTTCAAATGTATCAGCTTATTACATGCACTTCTGGATTACACATATAGCCAAGTACAGTTGCTGGGCTTAGTATGAAGGAAATAACTACCAGGTCATTCATATTTCACATTACTAAGTATCTAAATGTAATTAGACATAAAAATGAATATGATGTCCTTGCATTCAGTGTTGCAGTATTAAATTAGACATAAAAATGAATATGATGTCCTTATATTGACTGCTGCTGTATTCATTACTTGTGTGATTCCCTGCTGTGGAATGTTAACGTATGGCCAGTATACCAAAGCCTACTGTTACTGTAAGGTACGCCAAACATCACTCTCAAGCTCCTCTCATAGAGTAGGGCATAAAGTTGATGTTCAAACATGCCATTCTCAGAAAAGAACTTCTTTGCCGCCAGTCTGAACACTTCTTCTGATCATTAGTCTGTCCGCTTACATCCATTTTCTGCCAGTTTGAATGCATTCATTCTCCAATGAACCCCTATGTTTTGTTGCTGAAGTCCGAGCCATTGCAGGTAAGTACCTCACTGGGGCTGTTTTTTCTTGGCTTTTTTGTTGCTGTGGGGGGTTAATGCTATCCATGAAGGGTAAATGCCAGTGCAGAAGACAGATTTCCCATAAAGACCACCACGATAAGTGTCTCTTTTTTTGCCTAGGAGCTTATCACAACTAGGCAACTTGTCCTGTTTGTCAGGCTTTCATTTCAAAAACCCTTTGTAGTAGGCTTTTTTTCCCTTTCCTTGTATCTTGAGAGCCAGCATATTAAGCTTCTCGCTAAAGATACAGTGGAAGGAACTTCCTGCCCTGAGGGTCAACTGTTATAGAAGAAGGTGAAAAAGTTAAGACCATAATCTTCCACTGTCCAGCCTCTGTTAGGTGTTTTTCCCAAGGTTGGTGAGAACACGGAGGCTCACCTGGCTGTGTTTCCTGATTCCTCTATTACAACCGTGTTGGAGGACATCAAGGATCTGGCTTGTAGCACATCGGACGAGGCTTTGCAGGCATCCGTTTTGGACTTTCAGAGGGAACCAAGGTTGATTATTTGAAGGGTCTTGAGGTGTTCCCCAGATTCAAGTTGAGGAAGAAGGTCCTACTACTATTAAATGCCATCCTGGGTCAGAACCTTTTAAGTTTTATTGGGCGGACATTTTCCTAAAGAAGAAACAAAAAAACTAAACATGTTTCTTCTGCACGTAGGGATCCAAAAGTGAGTGCCAGGCCTTTACTCAGGGATTGTGTAATGCTTTAATGTCATTAAAAGCACCTCAGGGGGTTTCTGTCCCTGCTCTTCCTTGGCCCTCTACTCCCCTTAAAAGGTCTAGAGAACAGGATTCTTCTGAGAAAAAGTTTGATTCTGATGAGGAATCCCAGACTTATTCTACTCAAATTCTTTCTCCTTTGGACTGTGGTCAGAAGAGGAGGAATCTAATAGTCCTGATACTCCTTTTGAAGAAATTTCCTTTGGGGATACTATGATGGACTTTTTCAGTGGGACTGTGCTCAGGTTTCTGATATCCATGAGAGGTACTATGAGTTGCTGCATATGGACTCTCCTAATCCTGCTGCTGACTCCTCTGTGGTGTCTAACTTCTGACATGCCATCTTAGTTGCTTCCTTTATCTAAGTTACTGTCTTTTGACAAGACCAGCAGAACCATGGAAAGAATGGGTAAGAAGGTTTACACTTCTGCTACCCTAGCTTTTAAGGCTATTAATTATCATACCCATATATCTAGGTATGTTTTGGCTGTCCTTTCTTAAGCCTGTTGGCTTATTTCTGACCTTCCAGATTCTGAGGGTAAAACTTCTGCTTTTTCCTTGCTAGGGACTTCCTGTCAAGTGGTTCGTCATTCTGTCAAATGTTGTTATGATGCAGCAGATGCGTCTTCTAGGGCTGCTGCTTTTGGTTCAGTGATGAGGAGGTATTCTTGACTTATGCTTCAACCTTTCCCTGATAGTCTAAGTTGATGGATGCTCCTCTGAATAATAAACTTTTTTTTGTGGAAATAGCTGCTGGTTTGTTTAAATCCTTTCAGAATAAAGGGAAGGCCTTACGAGAACTTCTGCATGTTTTTGTTTCTCCTATGCCTAAATTTCAGAAAACTACCCCAATAAGCCAGCTTTTGTTCATAGGTAATCTCGCCCTTCTACTAAAGGTAAAAAGAGTAGCAAGCGTGCTCCTCCTGCTAAAGCCAATCCAATTTAAGGAATTCAGAAGCCTTCCTTTCCTGATAAACTGGGTGCTGTATGATTATCTGTCTTTTCCCAGCCATATTCTTCTTTCTCTTCACCTTTTTCTTTCTCTTCTTGTTTGGCTTCAGATTAGTCTGTATTCTTGGGTTCTATCCATCATTCATCAGCGCTACTTCATGGTGTGGAAATTCTGTTCTTCTTTTATGGGCATTCTCTGCAGACTCTCTCTTTCTACCTCAAGCCTATTACAGTGTCTCTGGATCTCAAGGAAGCTTATCTTCATATTTTGACCCATCCTCTTTTTCAGGAAGTTTTTGTGTTTCTTTGTTGCCTCTGGTATTTTCAGTTCTCTGCTTTGGCCTTTGGCCTTTCTACTGCCCCAAGGATATTCACCAAATGTCCAGCTCCTGTGATTGCTTTTTGCAGGGTTCAAGGGATTCAGATATTTCCTTACTTGGACAATCTGCTAATTCAGGCGTCCTCTCCAGAGTTTCTTTTGCAAAATCTTCATTTTGCCATTTCCTTTCTTCAGAGTTTAGGGTTCACAGTAAATTTCAAAAAGTCTTCTCTGACTCCTTCTCAGGATCATGTCATTTTTGGGTTGCAGGATTCAGACAGTGCTTATGCTGGCATATTTGCCTCCTCCAAAGGCCTTAACTCTCATTTCCTTCTTTCAGAGTCTTCTTCCTGTGGCCTCCATTACAGCCAGGGAGTTTGAGAGCTCAGGGTTTCATGGCATCCACCTTTCCACTGCTCCTCCTGGCCAAACTCAACATGAGGAAGTTCCAGTGGTTTCTAAAGTCAATGTGGCTTCAACATGCACATCCTCTAGACGTTCCTCTTCTACCATGTCTCAAGAGGTATCTTCAGTGTTGGATTCAGCAGTTGTCTGTGAATCCAGGACTGCCTTTTCATCCTACTCTTCCCTCTCAGGAACTGTTCTCAGATGCTTCAGACATTGGATGAGGAGCAGCTTTTAGCTCCCTAAAAGTACAGTGGATGTGGTCGCCTCTTTAGCAGAAGGAGTACATTAGTGTCAAAGAGATGAGAGTTCTTATGCTGGCTGTTCTGGCCTTTCATCCTCTTTTTCTCTTTGGAGCTTCTCAAAGTATTCACAGACAATACCACAGTGATGTGGTATATAAATAAACAGGGAGGAGCAAGATCTTATCTTCATCACTGATTGGCTCTTTTGGTATGGATTTTGCTATCAAATGTCTGCTCAGGCAGTTTGTATCCCTTAGATCAGAACATTGTGGCAGACACTCTGATCAGGTCCTTAACTCAATCCCACGAATAGATGTTTCAGAGATGTGTTTCTGGACATTGTCCACCAGTGGGGTACTCCTCAAGTAGATCTATTTGTCTCCCTTCTGAACAGACAACTTCCTCTGTTTTGTGCCAAAGTCCCAGCTCCTCTGGTGTGGAAGGTGGACACCCTCTCTTTTACTTGGAAGGCGATGTTTCTTTCCTCTTTCCTCTCCTTGTTCTCATTCTAAAAGGTCCTGTTTAGGATTCGGCAGGACACTCTCAAAATCCTGTTGGTGACTCCCTTTTGGCTGAGACAGCATTGGTTCCTTCTTCTTCTCCATCTTGCCAAGAGCAGTCATCACAAGTTACCTCACAGGGTGGATCTACTCACACAAGACAAGGGATCTCTCATCCATCCCCACCTGTCCACTCTTCAGCTGACACTGTAGGTGATAGGGTTTTGATTCCTCCCAGACACTTTTTTCTGAGGATATGCTGCAGTTCCTGCAGGAGGCCAAGAAGCCCACTAATAGGATATCATACTTATCCAAATGGAAGAAGGTTTTCTGTTTGGTATCTTTCTCGAAACCTGGACCCACTTACTGTGGATGTTCCTTTGGTTCTCTTATTTGTGTGAGTTGCTCAATGCTGGTTTGGCCTAGTCTATTAAGGCCCACTTATCAGCTATCTCTGCTTATCTGTCTTTATCTCCTCATTTAGCTTCTAGATGTAGGCTAAACAATTTCTAAAATGTGTCCCTCATATGAGACCTCTCTGGAAGCCTGTTCCTCCTCCCTGGGATCTTAATTTTGTTTTGGAGAAGTTGACTCCGGCTCCCTTTGAGCCTGCTGCTTCATCTTCCTTGCAACATTGTTCTTGGAAGATGGTTCTTTTGTTGGCTTTTACTTCTGCCAGGTGGGTGTGTGAGTTACAAGCCCTTATGGTTTGTCCTCCTTTTTTGGTATTTCATAAGGGCAGGGTGTCCTTACATACTATTCCTTCTTTTATGCCTAAGGTGGTTAATGAGTTGTCTCTTAATCAATCCATTAATTTGCCTACTTTTTCCCCTATCTGCAATCTGACAGTGAGAGAACATGCATAGACTACTCAGATTTTATTTTTTATTTTATGAACCTATAAGACTAAGGCTATTAAAAAATCTGATCAACTGTTTGTTTCTTTTAATCTTAGGTCCTTAGGATTAGGTGTATCCAAGCAAACTATTTTTTCTTGAATCTCAAAGCCTATTTCTTTTTATTATACTTTTCATGGCAACAGCCTTCCTTCTTCAGTAAAGACTCATTCTGCTAGAGCCGTGGTTTCTTCTGCTGCTTTTTTCAAGGGCTTGGATACTAATTCTGTTCTTGAAGCAGCTACCTGGATTTCTGTGCATACTTTTACCAAGCACTACAAGTTGTGTGGTGTCTCCAGAGCTAGAGCTAGTTTTGCTAGGGCCATTCTTCATGGCTTCTAGAGGGCTGTACTGCTCCTTCCTCCTCCCAAGTTTCTTCCTGACCTTTGGCACTCTCCTACAAGTAATGAATACTGCAGCAGTGAATGTAAGGACACCTTACCATAACAGTAGATGTCCATCACTGCTGCAGTATTCACTCCCTCCTTCCCCCTAGTCCTTTTCTTTCCTAGATGTACAGGTTACCCCTTGGGTTTCCTTGGACTGGTGTTCCTTCTAGGGTAATCAGTTCTGAGGATGGTACATCTGAACGTCACCTTTATATCCTGTGCTACACAAGGAACATAAGGGTGACATTCGGTGTATCTTAAAGCAACAGTAGGCTTTGGTATACTGGCCAGATGTCGGGGTTCCACAGTAGGGAATCCCACAAGTAATGAATACCGCAGCAGCGAAGGCAAAGACATCTACTTTTATGGTAAGATTTTACACAGTTGTACTTTTGTTGTGGACAGTCTGGTTCATATTTGCTTTTTGGGGGGAGGAACACGCGTTTAAAAATAATTGCCACAGTTATATTAGAGTAATTAGAATAAAAAGAAATGGTATGGATTATTTTAATTGGTGCTGTGCAATACCCTTGAATGAATAATCATGTTTAATTTTTTTTTGTGTATCTGTATTTATTTTTATTTTACTGAGCTATTGCCCTTTTTCAGCGGAGGCCCGGGGAGAAAAGCTCCAAAGATATACACTGCAATAAAAACAGCAATACAGACACATTTCAATAAAAATAGCAATAGGGAGTTTGACAGATAATACTATAAACAAAAAGGAGAATGTTAAAAAAGTAGAATAAGTTGTATGTTTTGGTTTAAAAAGAGAGTGGAGTAACTGCAAGGTTTTGTATGCAGAGTAGCAGAAACTTAAAAGGTTACATAAGAATTTCAGGGAGCAGAGTATAGAAGAAGCTTTGGAGGTTGTATAGGATGAAGCAGTTAATGGTAAGTTTTAGTAAGTTAGTTTGTACTATAAAATGTAGGTAATAATAAGGGAGGGTGAGTACAATGGCAGGACCAGTGTTTTTTAAGTGGTCTTTGGCTGCTAGCTTAAATTGTTTGGGGTGAGTCAGGGACCTTATTTCTAGTGGGAGTTTGTTCCATGCAATACAGGGATGGTAGCTATTTAGTAGGTCTTGGGTTGAGCTTTGGAGAAGTCTGGTAGGGGAGTAGTGAGAGATTGAGAGAAGGTAGACTTGGGCAGAAATCAGACTGATATAGGATGGAGTGTATGATTTGGAGTTGAGATTGTAGGAACGGGTAAGGTAGTTCGGGCCAGTTCAGGTATTTTAGGGAGAGACAGTGGTGAGATTTATGTTTGTTGAGCTGCAAATCTAGCTATTTTGTGGTAGGTTGATTCTAATTTGGTAAGCAGGGAGGAGTTCAGATTTGTGAGTATTTGAGAACACTAGGTTAAGCATGGTCAGGTAGGCATGGGTAAGAGAAATCCTAGCTTCAGTAGTTAGGAATTTGTTGATGTTCATCGTGCATACAGCTGCAGTCATAACAGATGGGTTCTCCTGCCGTCAGGCGGGTCCTCGGTCGGCCGAATTCCAAAGTCTAGGTCTGGCGTTGGTTGTTGTCGCTTTCTTTCCTGACGTCAGTGCGACAGGGGTACATAAGACACAGCCGATGCCATTTTCTTCAGTCTTTTTTGCCGCGCGGTGCCCGAAGCAGAAGCAGTTCGCAAGTGCCGGTCGGCCAGCTCCTGAAATTACGAAAATTTGGAAACCGAAGTCTTCTTTAAAGCTAAGTACCCCGTTGGGGAAACTTTTCTTGCCTCAGACCGATGTCTGACAAAGTTAACAATTGTATTTCTTGTGGGAAGCAAATACCGCATAAGGATTTCCATTCCCTCTGTATACCTTGTTTAGGCCCAGACCACGACGTCTCGGGCTGTCGCTTTTGTGCTACTTTCAATAAACGCACTATTAAGCATTGGGCGGAGTTCGCCCAGCACATTTTTGGTAAAGCTTTTAATTATAAAATGTCGGAGACTCCAACTACCGTTTTGTCCAAAAAACGCAAGGACAAAGACCGACACGCGAGGTCCGCGGTCTCCACCGACACCACGCCAAAACCGGCTACACGTGGTCCAGTTCTCAGCGAGGCGCCTACGCAGCCCCTGACTACCGACGACACTCCTCTGGCGGTGTCTTCTGTAACCGAGACCACAGGTTCCTCGGCCCATACCCTGACTACAGCTACTGAAGCCACTGTGAGTGTTGAGCCTCTTAATGTGGACAGGTCCACATCCACCCATGGTGTCTTCAGACCTTCATCTTCCTTTTCCATAAAGGCCTTTACTAAGTCTAAATCAGCCATGCATTCCAAGAGGCCTGTTGCACAGGGCCCATCTCCAGGTCCCATGCCTAAAAAGCAGATGCTCAAAATGGCTGAGGATTTAAGTACTCTTATCAGGGGTTCCCAACCCCCTCCGGACAAGAGACCCAGAGTGGAGGAAGATTCTCCCTCTTCTGACCAGGGCTCCATTATTTCAGAACATTCTGATGAAGAGGAACACTCGTACTCCCCTTTTGAAGATTCTGATGCAGAGCAGTCCATTCCTTTTGTATCCCCCCCAGAGGATTTTTCTTTCGGGGAAACCTTGCATACCTTGAGGGAACACTTCCATTGGGAAGGCCAAGATTTTTCAGATTCCAAGAAAGGCTTAGGGAATTTCTTTTGCTACCTCAGCACAGACCTCTGGCGATACCTCCTATCTTGGACATACTTGATGATGTTTACTCGGAGGCTTGCCTTAATCCGGATTCCCTGCCTCCTGCCCCAGTCAAGCCTGATAGGTACTACAGAGTTCCTGACTCACACCAATTTCTTTACAAAAGCCATAATGCTGACCCTGAAACCATTTCTCAAGGCCCCAAGGGAATGAAGGCCTCTACTGCTAAGAATCCATTACCTTCCGAGAGAGAGTCTAGATCCTTAGAAAGGTGGGGAAAAAAGGTATATACCTTGGCCACCCTAGCCATGAGGGCCTTAAATTGTCAGTTCCATATGCTTAAATATCAGCAGTTTCTGTTATCACAATTAAGGAATAAAATGTCACAACCTGAACAACCAGATTTGAAGGAGTTGCAAGATATGATGCATAGTGCAGAACAAGTGGGTAAACACACCTTACAATGTGGCTATGATGCTCTAGAGGCCTCAAGTAGAGCTGCTGTTACAGGATCAGTCATTCGTAGACATGCGACAGACTCTGCTACACTTTGCTGTGAAGGAAAGGTTAGTTTGCTGTTATTTTTTGTATTTCTGTATTGCCTTTCTATATTCTGAATACTGTAGTTTGTTTTCTTTATCTTGTGTTTTGCTTGCATTCTGTTTTAAACAGCATATTAAAACTTCAAAAGAGACCACAGCTCTCTCTGTTCTGAGTCAGGCAGAAATAAGAACTGATTAATTAAGGACTCATTCATAAGACAGAAGAGGTCACTTAAGGTTAATCACTTGTTAACAGAGGGGGTGGAGCTAGGAACTAAAATTTCTATTTAAGGAGTAAACTAAAACATTTCAGAGCTTTACCAGAAAGGCTCATCCAGACTCTGCTACACTTTGCTGTGAAGGAAAGGTTAGTTTGCTGTTATTTTTGTATTTCTGTATTGCCTTTCTATATTTTGAATACTGTAGTTTGTTTTCTTTATCTTGTGTTTTGCTTGCATTCTGTTTTAAACAGCATATTAAAACTTCAAAAGAGACCACAGCTCTCTCTGTTCTGAGTCAGGCAGAAATAAGAACTGATTAATTAAGGACTCATTCATAAGACAGAAGAGGTCACTTAAGGTTAATCACTTGTTAACAGAGGGGTGGAGCTAGGAACTAAAATTTCTATTTAAGGAGTAAACTAAAACATTTCAGAGCTTTACCAGAAAGGCTCATCCAGACTCTGCTACACTTTGCTGTGAAGGAAAGGTTAGTTTGCTGTTATTTTTGTATTTCTGTATTGCCTTTCTATATTTTGAATACTGTAGTTTGTTTTCTTTATCTTGTGTTTTGCTTGCATTCTGTTTTAAACAGCATATTAAAACTTCAAAAGAGACCACAGCTCTCTGTTCTGAGTCAGGCAGAAATAAGAACTGATTAATTAAGGACTCATTCATAAGACAGAAGAGGTCACTTAAGGTTAATCACTTGTTAACAGAGGGGTGGAGCTAGGAACTAAAATTTCTATTTAAGGAGTAAACTAAAACATTTCAGAGCTTTACCAGAAAGGCTCATCCAGACTCTGCTACACTTTGCTGTGAAGGAAAGGTTAGTTTGCTGTTATTTTTGTATTTCTGTATTGCCTTTCTATATTTTGAATACTGTAGTTTGTTTTCTTTATCTTGTGTTTTGCTTGCATTCTGTTTTAAACAGCATATTAAAACTTCAAAAGAGACCACAGCTCTCTCTGTTCTGAGTCAGGCAGAAATAAGAACTGATTAATTAAGGACTCATTCATAAGACAGAAGAGGTCACTTAAGGTGAATCACTTGTTAACAGAGGGGGTGGAGCTAGGAACTAAAATTTCTATTTAAGGAGTAAACTAAAACATTTCAGAGCTTTACCAGAAAGGCTCATCCAGACTCTGCTACACTTTGCTGTGAAGGAAAGGTTAGTTTGCTGTTATTTTTGTATTTCTGTATTGCCTTTCTATATTTTGAATACTGTAGTTTGTTTTCTTTATCTTGTGTTTTGCTTGCATTCTGTTTTAAACAGCATATTAAAACTTCAAAAGAGACCACAGCTCTCTGTTCTGAGTCAGGCAGAAATAAGAACTGATTAATTAAGGACTCATTCATAAGACAGAAGAGGTCACTTAAGGTTAATCACTTGTTAACAGAGGGGTGGAGCTAGGAACTAAAATTTCTATTTAAGTAGTAAACTAAAACATTTCAGAGCTTTACCAGAAAGGCTCATCCAGACTCTGCTACACTTTGCTGTGAAGGAAAGGTTAGTTTGCTGGTATTTCTGTATTGCCTTTCTATATTTTGAATACTGTAGTTTGTTTTCTTTATCTTGTGTTTTGCTTGCATTCTGTTTTAAACAGCATATTAAAACTTCAAAAGAGACCACAGCTCTCTCTGTTCTGAGTCAGGCAGAAATAAGAACTGATTAATTAAGGACTCATTCATAAGACAGAAGAGGTCACTTAAGGTTAATCACTTGTTAACAGAGGGGGTGGAGCTAGGAACTAAAATTTCTATTTAAGGAGTAAACTAAAACATTTCAGAGCTTTACCAGAAAGGCTCATCCAGACTCTGCTACACTTTGCTGTGAAGGAAAGGTTAGTTTGCTGTTATTTTTGTATTTCTGTATTGCCTTTCTATATTTTGAATACTGTAGTTTGTTTTCTTTATCTTGTGTTTTGCTTGCATTCTGTTTTAAACAGCATATTAAAACTTCAAAAGAGACCACAGCCTCTCTGTTCTGAGTCAGGCAGAAATAAGAACTGATTAATTAAGGACTCATTCATAAGACAGAAGAGGTCACTTAAGGTTAATCACTTGTTAACAGAGGGGTGGAGCTAGGAACTAAAATTTCTATTTAAGGAGTAAACTAAAACATTTCAGAGCTTTACCAGAAAGGCTCATCCAGACTCTGCTACACTTTGCTGTGAAGGAAAGGTTAGTTTGCTGTTATTTTTGTATTACTGTATTGCCTTTCTATATTTTGAATACTGTAGTTTGTTTTCTTTATCTTGTGTTTTGCTTGCATTCTGTTTTAAACAGCATATTAAAACTTCAAAAGAGACCACAGCTCTCTGTTCTGAGTCAGGCAGAAATAAGAACTGATTAATTAAGGACTCATTCATAAGACAGAAGAGGTCACTTAAGGTTAATCACTTGTTAACAGAGGGGTGGAGCTAGGAACTAAAATTTCTATTTAAGTAGTAAACTAAAACATTTCAGAGCTTTACCAGAAAGGCTCATCCAGACTCTGCTACACTTTGCTGTGAAGGAAAGGTTAGTTTGCTGTATTGCCTTTCTATATTTTGAATACTGTAGTTTGTTTTCTTTACTTTGTGTTTTGATTGCATTCTGTTTTAACAGCATATTAAAACTTCAAAAGAGACCACAGCTCTCTCTGTTCTGAGTCAAGCAGAATTTTTCCTCCCTCCCACCCATTTAAGTTGTCTTGTTAAATACCACTGTCTTTCTAGTTACCCCTCTTATGTTAATCTGACCATATATCTCATTTCTCTCTACTTTCACCGGCTTATGTCAGTAATCACAAAAGCACCACTTTTGAAATCCCACCCCTCAGTTATTTAAATTTATTGGCCATCCTACAGTATTTCATAGTACCAAAATACAAAAGTAACCACCCCTTTCAGTCCATCTTGCTGTTTTAAAAATAGTAACTCTCCACTAAACCTTAACTTTTAAACAGGTAAAACTCAAGTTACCTACTTTCATATCTAACTTCTCTAGTGCACACTGCAGAGTGCATTCTTTTCAATCTTACCTTTAAGCATCCCTGTTACTAGCACTTTCTCTAATACCTAAAAAGATCATCTCTACTTGACTCCAAGTAGACTTTTCTCTATCTGTTAAACCTAGCACTTGCTCCTACAGTACTTATTACCTTGATACGGCACTCTTATAGATAGCACCCCAAAAAGGCAAAACCCCATTTCTCGGTCACCCACATCCCCGGAATCTCTTTTAAAGTTTTTTTGTCTAGTCCTTCTAGCATGTCGAGGAATCAGTTGCTAGTGTCCACTCCTGCTCAGCTGGTGAACCTGAATATTGAGGCAATGTTACAATTGCCTCATGTACACAGACAACCCTCTCCTCCTCCCACAAAACACAAATACATGCGAGATGCAACTATATGGCCAAACTGGAGGCTGAGCTCTCTCAACATAGGACTGGCAAGACCAGTCAGGAGGAGAAGGTTACTACACACACTATAGACCCAGTCTCACATAGTACCATCACAACCTCAAATCATACACATAAACACACAAAGACATACTCGGGCTCTGATCAAAAATCTACCAAAACAGCAGAGGCCACCAAAGCAGACACCCAAACAACCACCACCTCAGAACACAACACCTGCAACACATAGACCTCACAGTCAGAGTGTCAAACAGTCACAGCCCTTAAGGCCAAACACAATGCCAGACACACTAGTCATTGGTGACTCCATAGTCAGACACACTGACGTCCGCTCACCAGACTGAGTAAGGAGAAGGTCACAGTAAGCTGCCTGTCGGGTGCTAGAATCCGCCACATAACGCAAGCACTCAGGTCTCTCAACAGCAGGTACAAATACGACTCAGTCATTGTCCACGCTGGTGTAAACGACCTGAGACGTACCTCCTTGGACTACATGAAAAGAGACATTGAGGAGCTCTCTGATTATGTAGCCCAGGCAGGTATGACCCTGACCTTGAGCAGTATCCTACCTTCACCAAGAATGATGCCACAATACAGAGATAAGATGATCAGCTTTAACAATTGGCTTAAACTCTGGTGTCATTCAAAGGGGATCCAATGTCTGTCTGCCTGGGATGACATGCTGGACAAGCCACGCTTTCGCCGCCATGACGGCTTGCACCTGTCACCCTGGGATTCCGGATATTGGCAAAGGCTCTTGCCACCCCATAGTGCCTTTTTAGGCAAGGCTCAAATTCTAAACCTACCACCCTAGAACACAAAAAGGAAAAAACTAAGGGTAATGCTGCTCAATGCCAGAAGTCTAAATCTCAAAATGCACGCACTCGAGGCCCTTCTCAGTATGGAGAACATCGATGTCTGTGCAGTGACAGAAACCTGGTTCAAGGCTCCTGAGAGCACCCCAGCACTATCAGGTTTTACCTCTTATCATGCCCGCCCCAAAATCCGGACAATACCAAGAAAGGAGGGGGTATCCATATTCATCAAAGACACCCACACCTCAAGACTGGTGGCAACGATGCATCGGAGACCATCCAGGTGCAATTAACCATAGGCAAGACTGCTCTGCAAATTGTAGCATGTTACAGGCCACCCTCACAAACTCAGGAACCTCACATGGCCTTCCTGAAAACACTAGAGGGGATAAATGTATCACCAAACACCATCATACTAGGTGACTTCAATTACCCTAATATAGACTGGGAACACTACTCAAGCCCAAACACCCTAGCCCAAAAGTTCCTGGAATTCATAAACTCAAATGCCATGGAACAACTAGTCACCATCCCCACAAGAGGAGAAAACATACTTGATCTCATCATCACGAACATGGGAGCACAATGTTCAACACCGAAGTATACCCCTCACTGGTGAGATCAGATCACAAACTAATCTCTCTGGAGGTCCTCATCCCACCCCACCTGAAATAAAAAGACCACAGTAAAGAACTTCTCGAAGCCGACTTCACACTTCTAAAGACTAGTGTGGTCTCCTTTAAGGCCCCAGGTCATGGAGCCATGGAAACAGTACTCAAGCCGCTGAATCACTTACAAATGCCTTCTACCAGCACCTGCAGGACTGCATGGATAAGGCAATCCCAAGCAAAACAAAGACTCTTTGTACCAAAGGCAAGCGTCCAGTCTGGTGGACCCCAGCCATAAACAAACTCTACAACAAAAGGAGGAAGCTACTACAAGATAGAGCAAAATCCTTAAAAGGTAAGACACCCTTGATCACTATAAGTAAAAACTAAGAGCTCTCATAAAATCATCCAAAGCAAATTTTGAGAGAAAAATAGCTAAAGACTCAAAAGACAATCATAAGGCCTTCTTTAGCTATGTTAGAAACCTGGGAGGAACCTCCCAGATATGCTCAGAACTAGTTCAAAATGATGTGAAGATTACTGATCCTACAGACATTGCCAACATACTGGCTGACAGGTTCAGTGCAAACTTCTCCCCTCCCCAAAAGGAGAGATATCTATACCAAGCGATTGCAGCCCCCAAACATCTCCAACGCCCAAGTGAGAACTGCTCTCTCCAAAGCAAAAACACAGCATCCATGGGACCTGATGGTGTCCCGGCTGTGTGCTCCACGAACTCAATGAGGAATTAAACCCACAGCTAGGACAGCTGTTTAATCATAGTCTTACCTCTGGATACGCACCCAGGAGTGGCGCACTGCAACTGTGGTCCCACTTCACAAAGGCGGTGCCTCCACCGACCCTGGAAATTACCGCCCATTAGCTTGACAAGCCTTATCTGCAAAGCCATGGAGAGGATCATAATGGACCTCATAAATAAAGACATAGGAATTTGCAGACTTTGGATCCATCCCAGTTTGGCTTTGTCAAAGGCAGATCATGCCTTCTAAACTTGGTTGACTTTTTCGAAACAGTCACCAAAGCCATTGATGAGGGAAAGGCAGTCCATACAGCCTACCTCGATCTGGCGAAGGCCTTCGATACAATACCCCACTGTATCATTGAAAAACTCATCAGCTTAAATGTTAACCCATACATCACAAGATGGGTTGCAAACTGGCTGAGTGACAGAACCCACAGGCTCAGAGTTGCTGGCACCATGTCAGACTCAAAGCCTGTCACAAGTGGTGTACCACAGGGCTCAGTCCTGGGCCCACTCTTGTTTGGCATCTACTTTTCCGAAGTACAAGCAAACACAGGAGGGTTATGGCTGACAAAGTTTGCAGATGACTGCAATAGTAGAAAACACATCTGACACAGATATCCTTCAGAAGGGTCTCACAGAAACGGATAACTGGTGCCAGAGCCATGGCCTAAAGTTAAATGCCAAAAAATGCATAGTCATACCCTTCGGGAAAAACAAGGTTACCCCTAGCTACCAAATAGGTGGCAATCCACTGAGCATAGAAGAAGTTATCAGGGACCTGGGGACCCAGGTTGATAGTAGTCTGTCATTCGACACCCATGTAGCTAAAGTAGTTAGGAAGACCTTCTACATTGCCCACCTTATCATGAAGGGATTCTCATCTAGATCAAGGGAGGTCATAGTCTCCCTATACTCATCACTCATCAGACCAATGATTGAGTACAATGCCCCATTCGAATGTATCTGACCCGACACTTGCAGCAGCTGGAGAGGCCACAAAAGTTCCTCACCAAAAGGATAAAGGGTCTCAAACATCTGTCCTATGCTGCCCGACTGAAAGAACTCCAGCTCTATTCAGTCGCCACCGCTTGCTCAGAGGTGACCTTTGCCTAACATACAAGGCCATGTCAAACCCAGATTTGATGAATATGCTTCACCTCAAAAATCTAGATCCGCCAGAGCCACAAGGGGGAGACTTAAACCTCGACGGCTATTAATAGGACGCTGGAGGGATAGATTCATCACCCAAAGACTCCCTATGCTGTGGAATAAAATCCCGGTATATGTGAGGCAGAGCACCTCGCTGGCCTTGTTCAAGAGAAATCTTGACCAATGGATGGGAGATCGCAGATATACCCCAGGGATTACCTCAGTGTCACTGCTCAACAGAGGCACAGCAAAATAATGGGTATAGTTCCCCATACTAAAGGGGTGGCGTAAGCCACAAAACTATGGGCTAGGCTTGTAAATGCCCTCGGGCAGATAGCCTAGTATGAACCTATGAACCTATGAACCTATGCCTGGCTTAGGGAACAAACCTTGCCTGATCATGTTAAAGCTAAACTACTAGATGCTCCTTTACAAAAGGATGTATTATTTGATACTAATGCTGAGGAGATACTACGGAAGATGGAAGAAAAAGCTAAATCTATGCAAACTGTCAAAGCTTTTCTACAAGTACAACCACCACGTTTTAGCAGAAATTGGCCTTCAAAAAACTGGTCCTTTCCAGCCACGGACAAGCCCCAAAGAGGTAGATACAGGCACAAGGGCAGAGGACAATCTCAAGGATCATATAGAGGCAGACAATGGCAATCTCCAGCACCAAGAGGTGGCGAAGACAGTGCACAACAATACAGGAAACAAACCCAATGACTTTCCCCTTTGCATGCCAAGCAAGGCTCAGGTGGCAGCACCCTTGGGAGGAAAGCTGGCATTTTTTCCAAAAAATTGGCATATTGTCACAAAAGACAAATGGATCCTGGACATTGTAAACAGAGGCTACAGATTTCATTTTCACACACTTCTAAAAATGAGAGGCATGCCGAACCTGCCACACAATCAAAGGGCAGAGGCTCAAATACAAATTTCAAAGCTCATGGACATGAAAGCTATTCAAGAGGTACCTACTCACGAACAAGGTCAAGGTTTTTATTCCAGACTATTCCTGGTACCAAGGAAGGGAACCGATTGGAGACCCATTTTGGACTTATCCATCCTAAACACATTTCTACTGCACTCAAAATTCAAGATGCTCACCTTACAGCAGCTTCTTCCCATGCTGGGCAAGGTGTCTTGGCTGGTAACATTGGACCTCAAGGAGGCATACCTGCATGTCCCAGTCAGACAAAGCTGCAGAAGATACCTCAGATTTCTTGCAGGTTCAATCCACTATCAATTCTCTGCATTGCACTTTGGCTTATCTACTGCGCCCAGAGTATTCACGAAATGCCTGGCATCAGTAATTGTCTACTGCAGACTTCAAGGGATACAAATTTACCCTTATTTGGATGATTGCCTGATCCAAGCGGACAGCAAACACATACTTCTGGAACATCTGGCTTATGTAACACGGTTATTGAATTCTCTGGGATACACAGTCAACAAAGAGAAATCCAGGCTAACACCATCTCCGAAAATAATTTTCCTGGGTGCCAACTTGGACACAAACACCCAGATGGCCTATCTTACGCCAGAAAAACAGGGGCAACTAACTCAATACTTCAACATACTAGCAAATTGTACCAGGCTAACTGCAAGGAAAATCCTGCAGGTTCTGGGCTTCATGGCATCTTGCATTCTTCTAATCCCATGTGCAAAGTTGCATATGAGGAAACTTCAATGGTACCTAAAAAACCTATGGTCTCAACACAGCCACAGTTTGGAAACAATAATACCACTAATTCCATGTTTGCAAAAGGAATTTCTATGGTGGGCCCAAGCATGCCAAACAAACACAGGTCTACCATTCTGCAAGCCTCAAGCAAATCAAGTCATCACAACAGACGCCTCAGACTACACCTGGGGGGCACACATGACAGACAGGTGCATTCAGGGCAAATGGTCCCAAAAGGAAAAGCACCTTCACATCAATCAAAAGGAAATGCTAGCAGTGATAAATGCAATTACAGCTTTCAAGGACCTCCTGCATCCAGGACAATTATTGATAAGAACAGACAACACCACAGTAATGTGGTACATAAACAAACAAGGAGGAACACATTCATACCCCCTGTGCAGGCTGGCCATGTCACTTTGGAACATGGCTCTGGAATGGCAAATCGAACTTCAAGCACAGTACCTGCCAGGTTTGGAAAACACGCTGGCAGACAATCTAAGCAGAAATATGACAGACCCGCACGAATGGAAGTTGCATCCTCAAGTGTTTACAAAGATAATCCAAGAGTGGGGAAGGCCAGACATAGATCTCTTTGCTTCCCACAGGAATCATCAATTGACAAAATTCTGCTCAAGGACATTTCACCCAAAGGCCTGGAGAGTGGATGCCTTTTCTTTCAGTTGGGCAGCACGGACAGTTTACGCCTTCCCACCTTTGCCTCTACTGCCCAAGGTGCTCTTGAAAGCAAGAGCAGACAGACCGAAGATGATACTGATTGCTCCAGACTGGCCAAGACAACACTGGTACCCACTCCTGAGGAGCCCAACACATTCTCCTCCCTGGACCCTACCTCTAATGCCTCTTCTCCTGACTCAGCACAGCTACAAAACTCTTCACAGTCAGCTGAAAACACTCAATCTGGCTGCATGGAAAATTCCTTAACACCACAACAGACCCTACTCTCCAAGGAGGTGCAGGATGTCATTTTGGAGGCCAGAAGGCCATCTACTAGAAAAGCTTACTCCGCAAAATGGAAACGGTTTTGTGCTTGGAATGAGAAAAAGGGCCAGGAACCTAGAAAACTGAATTTGCCTCAGATATTACAGTATCTAGCTGAGCTGTTGAACAGTGGACTTTCATTTTCCTCCATCAAAATCCATGCCTCAGCCATTTCTGCAGAATACAACACTGATCCACCCTTATTCTCTCACCCACTCTTAAGGCAGTTCCTCAGAGGGGCTAAGAATATAAGACCTCCAAGGAAACAACCAATACCAGCCTGGGATCTTAATTACATTCTAGAAAAATTAACATTGCCTCCCTTTGAACCAGCTGCCTCAACAGATTTGCAATATTTGTCCTGGAAAACAGCTTTCCTTCTGGCCATTACCTCAGCTCGTAGGGTCTCGGAACTGCAAGCCCTCATGGCTGTGCAGCCCTTTCTCATCTTCCATCAGGACAGGGTTTCCCTCTGAACCAACCCGTCATTTATGCCTAAGGTAGTATCCAGGGTAGCTTTAAATCAGGCCATACACTTACCTACCTTTTACCCCAATCCTCAAAACAAAGGGGAAAGGCTGCTACATTCCTTAGACATCCATAGACAGCTACGTTACTATTTGGGCAGAACAAAGCCTTTCAGGAAATCAGAACAACTCTTTGTGTCCTATGCTGTAGGAGCTCAAGGGAAGCCAATTTCCAAACAGACAGTTTCAAAATGGATAGGCCACTGCATACAGTTTTGTTACTCCTTTCATGGTAAATCTGTACTTGCAGGCATCAGATCCCACTCCACAAGGGCCACAGCTACCTCTGCAGCCTTCCTCAGAGGAGTCCCTACCAAAGATATTTTGGAGGCAGCCACTTGGAGTTCTGTGCATACCTTCACTAAACACTACCACCTACCTTTATACTCCAAAACTAGAGCAGGCTTTGCCACTGCTGTGTTGCAGGGCATTCTGGCTCCTCCCAGTTCCACCTAGTGCCAACCACCCTGTGCGTAGCTTTGGGATTCTACCCATCTGTTATGACTGCAGCTGTATGCACGATGAACATAGTACAGTTTTGTACCTACCATAAATGTAGATGTTCGAGTGCTAATACAGCTGCAGTCCAGGTTTCCCTCCCTCCTTCCCCTCTGGGTACAGACCTAGTGGCTAACTTCTCATCTTACAACCTGATTGGGTTATCCTTCTATGGTGTATTTGCTTGCAACTACTGATTTTTGATTATATTGCATTGCATGATTATATATATATATATATATATATATATATATATATATATATATATATATATTGCCTTCCTTCTGGGGGCACCTGACATCTGGGGCAAGAAAGACTGAAGAAAATGGCGTCGGCTGTGTCTTATGTACCCCTGACGCACTGACGTCAGGAAAGAAAGCGACGACAACCGATGCCGGATCTAGACTTTGGAATTCGGCCGACCGAGGACCCGCCTGACGGCAGGAGAACCCATCTGTTATGACTGCAGCTGTATTAGCACTCGAACATCTACATTTATGGTAGGTACAAAACTGTACTTTCCTGTACAGTAGTTGTAACTTTTGGTGGGGTTATTTGATACAATTGTTAATGTGAAGATCGAATTATAGTTGGTCGTCAGTGGTAATGCCAAGGAGTTTTGTGCTAGTTTCAACTTCTATACGAGTATTGTTTAGGGACCTTATGGAAAAGGAAAGTTTTTAATGTGGTTTGCAGATTTAGGTAGAAAGAGTAGTAATTTTGTTTTCTTAGGATTGAGGATGAGCTGATTATTAATGAGCCATGTCTCTACTGAGTTGAAAGATGTCTGGGTATTTGTTAGGAGTTCTAAGGGGGGATTAGCAATAGTTATGACTGTAGAATCATATGCGTATTGGACAATATTAGATTGAGGACAAGAGGAGTGGAGTGAGTTGGTAAAGATATTAGAGTAAGGACAAGAGGAGTGAAGTGAGTTGGTGAATATATTAGAGTAGAGGTCCAATAATGGAACCTTGGGGAACACTAGTTCTTATTGAGAGAGGGTAGATAGTGCTGAGTCCCATCGTACTGACTCCAGCCTATCAGAGAGATAGCTAGAGAACCATGCAACTGTATCAGGGTTAGGTCTATAAGTTTACTAAGTACCAGAGTGTGTGAGACAGTCTCAAAAGCCTTAGAAAGGTCAAGGAATAGACAGGATATGAGGTTTGTGATCATCTTTAGCCTGGGCTAAGGTGTTGAGAAATGATAGTAGAGCTGAGATTGTACTATGCTTGGGACAGAAGCCATGCTGTTTTGGAGTGAGAAGTTTTTCTTGTAAGAGATCATACATAACTTGTTTGTGTATACATTTCTCAAGGATTGTGGAGAGAGGGGAGAGGATAGCGATGGGTCTGAAATTAGATATTTCTGTGGAGTTAACCTCCTTTATGAATAGGAAGAGTGTAAAATTGTTTTCAGATAGAAGGAACTTTAGACTCAGATAGAGCGATTGATTAGTATAGATAGAGGCATAGCAAGGGAGTGTGCAGCAATCCGGAGAAAGTAAGAAGGAATATTGTCTGTTGATACAAAGCATGGTTCATAGATTCCTAGATTAGTACTACGCTAACTGCCCTTGCGAGCCATTTTAAGCCTAGCCAATTATCCCTTATGAGACTCAAACCCTGCACCTTGTGTTTGTAAGACAAACACCTTAACCATTAGGCCACCCTCCCAACCCTCAATCATGGTTTGAGCTTTGAGAGTAGAGTTCTGGTATAGTCAGTAGAGACAGGTTTGAGAGAGAAGGAGTTTACTGAGATAGTGGTTGAGGGGTGTATAGGGAGGTTTGAAGTGTTGTTTGACAGGTTGGGGTTAAATAGTTTGGAAATGGATTTGATAAAGAAGGTGTTGTAAAAGTATTGGCAGTTTCTTCAGGTGACTTGTCAGGGCATGGGTTTGGTGAAATTATTTGGTTTATAGCATTCCAGAATTTTTTTGGATCAGATTTTAATGCTTTGGGGGAATTATAATAAAAGTCTTTTTTTTTCTTTGTTGACAGGTCTTTTGTCTGATTTCCAAGTTCTTTATACTTTAGGTGGTCAGCTGGAAGTTTGGTTTGTACCCATGTTTTCCATGCCCTATCTCTGGATTTCATAAGGGTATGGGTGGTTTTAGTTAGCCAGGGTGAAATGATTGCTTTTAATCAAACATTCTCAGTGGGGCTAGAGAATTTAAAATATTTAGGAAAGTTGAGTTGAAGGCATTTACTGCTTCGTTCAGTGGGAGCTGAGTAAGGAAATTCCAGTTAATTCTAGGGAGGAGGGTTTTAAAAGTGTCTGGGTTAAAGGTTGAAAGTTTCCTGCAGGTGATAAGCCGGTGTGGTTTGGGGAGAGGTGGGTGATGTATAGTAGCACTTTTATAGGTGAGTGGTCGCTCAGGGCATCAGGTAGAGTTTCAGGGTTATGGTATTTGCTCGGGTTAGAAACAAGTATCCAATCTGTTAAGGAGCTTGAAGAACGAGAGTTATTAAAATGGGTAGTTTTGGAAATTAGTTGTGTAAATCCATGGAAGTTTGTGTTGTGGAGGGTTTGGATTATTAAGGTTATGCTTAATGTTTACGTCCCCAAGAAGGAGTTTCATTAGGGAAATTTAGGGAGAGATGACAGTATATTTTCCATTAAGGGGATGTTGTCCCCTGGTGGAATGTATATGGCTATTACTGTGATGGTAGTAAAGTCACTGGGTTTGAGATTTGCTATTAGTATTTCAGCAGGTGTAAAGGAGGGAATTGGTTCTTTAGGAAGAGAGAGGGTGAGGTAGTTAGAGTAAACTAAAGCAACACTTCCACCTTCTTTCTTTAAGCAATCTTGGCAAAGTATATTATAACCTGGAGGAAGAATGTCTTTATCTTGGTTTTGAGGTTTAAGCCAAGTTTCTGTGACAGATATAGTGTCTGGGGTATGAAGAGATGCCTAAGCATGAAACTGGCTTAATTTGTTGAGCATACTTCGAGTATTGATAGAATAGAAGAAGATTTTCTTTTTTAGTATATGGATGGTTGATTACAATTGGGGGTGATATTTTGTGGGGTGTTAGGAATAGCGGTAGGCCCAGGGTTTGGGTGTGTATCACCTGACAAGAGTAGGGTTTGGGTGTGTATCACCTGACAAGAGTAGAGTCCTTGGGAAGACATAAGCTTTCATTTTTTGTGGGTAGTTGTGAAAGTATTTTGTTTTATACTTAGATGTACTATGGTTGAAAGAAGGAGTTTTTATTTTAGGGAGTAGTTTATTCATTGGAAGGATAGATGCAGAGATGAGTATGGGTCGCTGAGGATAAGAAAAGCAGCTTTGGTGAGAGTAGGTGGGGGCTTTATGTATAGGGGTTTAGTGTGTGTGTAAGGTGATGTTATGTTGTGTAGGAGGAGCAGTGCAGGTAGAAGTATGACAGGAATGATTAAGTCTGGCATGTTTGAAGAGGAAGAGAGGGCTTTAATAGGGTGAGTTGTTTGAGAGTTTGGGGGGGAGTTGTAAGGTAGGGGTACAGTTTGTGTAACAGGTAGGGGAGGAGTTTGATGATTGGAAGTGGGGCTACACCTGGGACAGTGTTTTCAGCCAGTACAATCCAGTGTCTGGGGAAGATAAACAGCCAGATTTAAAGGCAATTAGACAAACTAGATTTTGAAGAAAAAAAGTTCTTTTCTTTTCTGTTTTTATTTTCTTTGAAAATGGGGAGCTGCAGTTCACTGAGAAGTAGGAAAATAATGTAGTTATGTCGGGAGTTTTAGAAAGGGGCATGCAGTAAATTAGGAGTCAATAGAGTACTATTTAAAAAGGAATGGAATGTGGTACATGTGAGTACACTACTGGGGATTCCTATGAAGCAAGGGCAGAAAAGCTAAGTCAAAAGATGGTGCCTTTCTACATCATATTCTTTGATTCCTCTGTAATTAAGCAGGAGTGGGAGGGAGGTGTGCAGAGTCTAGGTGGGGGAGGGAGTTAGAAACAAAGTAATACAAGGTTGTGAGCCAGAAAAACTGGACTAGGCCAGCTGATAAGAAAACAATCTGGGAACCCAAGCTCAGTCAATTCCAGGACAGTGTAGTGCGGTATCTTCCTAATAACTACAAATCTTGTGCTACTAATCTAGTACAGTGTGATGAAAAGGATCACCACTTCTATAGGGAAAAACAATTGAAGTATGGACTGCGGGTACATAGGTAAACCTTTTCCAAGAGAAAGAAAGTAGTTTTAAGTAATTGACCTAGGAGTACAATAGAAAGAGGAAAAAATGGGGGGGGGGGGGTGAGGCAGTAGTGTGCACACTTACAGTAAAAAGCTATTACAAAATGTCTTCGGTTTAGAGGACAGATTAAATACAGCTCTAACATACGTTAGTGTAGCTGAAAGCACTTTAGTGATGTTCATCGTGTTACCCTGCTGCAGTCATCACACTTGGGTTATCCTATCGTCAGGCGGTTCCGCAGTCGGCCGGAATTCCAAAGTCTTGGTCCGGCGTCGGTTGCTGTCGCTTCTTCCCTGATGTCAGTGCTCCAGGGGTATATATAATGCCCAAAGCAGAAGCAGTTCGCAAGTGCCGGTCGGCCGACTCCTTAGATTTTCGAAGTCGAATTTCAGATCCGAAGTTTTCAGTAAAGCCAAGTACCCCGTTGGGGAAACTTTTCTTGCCTCAAACCGATGTCAAAAAAAGTTAACAATTGTATTTCTTGTGAGAAGCAAATACCTCATAAGGATTTTCATTCTTACTGCACACCTTGCCTAGGCCCAGACCACGACGTCACTGGTTGCCATTTTTGTGCTAGGTTTAATAAGCGTACTATAAAAAGACGCTTTGATTTTGCACGACACTACTTCGGTAGAAAATGTAACTACACTATGCCGTCGGAACAACCGACCACCGGCGTGCACAAAAAACGAAAGGATAAGGACAGGCAGCCTAGACCCAAGCCAGACTCCGAGGCCTCGGCTGGTCCAGTCTCCGGTTCACCGGTCTTCAGTGAGGCTCCGACGCAGCCCCTGACTACCGCAGATCTGGAACCCGAGACCGCTTCGGAGCTTTTGGCGGAGAGTACTAGGCCGACGCAGCCATTTTGTTTAGCCCCTACCGACGACACTGCTGAAAATGTCGGTGCTGCAGAAACACCTTCGGTTTCTGAAGGCGTCTTCAGACTGACGACGCTCACCATAAAAACGTATCCTAAGACTAAGACTCCTATTAAACCAAAAAAGACTGCACTTCAGTCTCCAGTTCAAGGCCCCATGCCTAAGAAACAGATGCTCAAAATGGCTGAAGATTTGATCTCTTTAATCAGGGGTTCCCATCCCCCACCCGACAAAAGGCCTAGACAAGAGGAAGATTATGCCTCCTCTGAACAAGTGTCTATTTCCTCAGGCTCCTCTGAGGACCAAGATTACTCCTTTTCCCCTTATGAAGATTCTGATGCTGAGGATTCCATTCTCTCAACTTCTCCTCCTGAAGATTACTCCTTTGGGGAAACTTTACACACTATGAGGGAACATTTCCACTGGGAAGGTCAGGACTACTCTGACTCAAAGAAAAGGCTCAGAGAGTTTCTTTTACTCCCCCAGCACAGACCACTTGCCATCCCCTCAGTTTTAGACATTGTGGATGATGTTTACGTAGAATCCAGTTTGAACCCAGATTCTCTGCCTCCTGCTCCAGCCAAACCTGACAGATACTATAGAGTGCCTGATTCCCACAAATTTCTGTATAAAAGCCCTGTTGCTAATCCAGAGACCATCTCCCAGGGTCCCAAAGGGGCTAAGGCTTCTATGGCAAAAAATCTTGTACCCTCTGAAAGGGACTCCAGAGCACTAGACAGGTGGGGGGTAAAAGGTTTACACCTCAGCCACCCTAGCTATGAGGTCACTAAATTGCCAATTTCACATGCTAAAATATCAGCAATTTCTAATGTCTCAGTTAAAACAAAAAATGAGCACACTCCCTCAACAATCTGATTTGAAAGAAATGCAGTAGCTGTTGCATGCAACTGAACAGGTGGGCAAACATAGTTTACAATGTGGGTTTGATTCTTTGGAGGTTTCCTGCAGAGCAGCTGTCACTGGATCTGTTATACGTAGGCATGCTTGGTTAAAGGAACAAACTCTGCCTGATAATGTTAAAGCAAAGTTTCTAGATGCTCCCTTACAGCAGGATGTTCTTTTTGGAGTTAAAGCAGAAGAAGTCTTAAAGAAAATGGAGGATAAGGCAAAATCTATGCAGACAGTCAAAGATTTCCTACAGGTACAGCCCCATCGCTTCAGCAGAAATTGGCCAACAAAAAATTGGTCCTTTCCAGCTTCTGACAGACCACAGAGGGGTAAATACAGATGTCCAAGAGGCAGAGGACAACCACAAGCCCAGTACAAACCTCGCCAATGGGGCACTGCAACACAGAAGGGAGGAGAAGACAGGTCCCAAACCACCAGAAGGCAAACTCAATGGCTTGCACCTCATCTGGCCAAGCAACAATCTCTTGGCAGCCCCCTTGGAAGGAAAACTCGCACTTTTTTCAGACAACTGGCACATTTTGTCACAAAGGACAAATGGGTCCTAGACATAATTTCACGAGGATACAGATTCCATTTTCACACCTTGCCAATGAAAAGAGGAATGCCAAACCTGCCACAAAATCAATGGGCAGAGGCACAAAAACAAATTACAGCTCTCATGGACATGAGAGCCATTCAGCTGGTACCTACTCAAGAGCAAGGCCAAGGATTTTACTTAAGACTCTTTCTAGTTCCCAGAAAGGTCAATGCCTGGAGACCAATTCTGGACCTTTCAATTCTAAACACGTTCTTACAAGTACCCAAATTCAAGATGCTAACACTACAGCAGCTTCTTCCCATGTTGGGCAAGAAAGCATGGCTAGTAACGTTGGACCTCAAGGAGGCATACCTGCATGTCCCTATCAGACAAAGTTGCAGAAGATACCTCCTTTTCATTGCAGGTTCAACCCATTACCAATTCTCTGCACTGCCCTTTGGCTTATCTACTGCACCCAGGGTCTTCACAAAATGCCTGGCACCAGTAATTGCATACTGCAGACAAAGAGGAATTCAAATATACCCATACCTGGACGACTGCCTCATCCAAGCAGAAAGCAAGGACATCCTCCTACAACATCTGGCTTTTGTAAAACATCTTCTAAGTTGCCTGGGGTACACAGTAAACGAAAAGAAATCAAAACTAGTACCCTCACAAAATATGACATTCCTGGGTGCCAGCTTGAATACCAACGGGCCAGAAGGCTTATCTGACGCCAGACAAAACAACTACAACTGACTCAATATTTCAAAACAATGGCAACAGACCCAACTCCCTGCAAGAAAAATTCTGCAGGCCTTGGGCTTCATGGCATCTTGCATACTACTAATACCATTTGCAAAGCTGCATATGAGGAAATTACAGTGGTACCTAAAAAGCGTATGGTCTCAACACAGCCACAGCTTGGACACAATGATATCTCTCATTCCCTGCCTACAACAGGAGTTTCTATGGTGGTCACAGGCATGTCACCTCAACAAGGGTCAGCCTTTCACCTTGCCCCCAGCCAGGCAAACTATGACAACAGATGCATCAGACTACGCCTGGGGGGCACACATGGCAGGACAGTGCGTTCAAGGCTTATGGACTGCAGATCAAAGGAATCTGCACATCAATCAAAAAGAGATGCTAGCTGTACAGAATGCTCTGACAGCCTTCAAGAATTTATTACATCAAGGACAACTTACAATAAGGACGGACAACACCACAGTAATGTGGTACATAAACAAACAAGGGGGTACACACTCCTACCCTCTATGCAGGCAAGCAATGACCTTGTGGAACACAGCTCTGGCTTACCAAGTTCAGTTACAAGCTCAATTCCTGCCAGGAAAAAAGAACACATTGGCAGACGACCTCAGCAGAAACATCATGGATACCCACGAGTAGAAACTGGATCCACAAGTATTTGCAATGATAACTCAAAAAATGGGATCTTCCAGACATAGGCCTGTTTGCCAGTCTTCAAAACTATCAACTAACAAAATTTTGTGCAAGGACACTTCACCATCAAGCTTGGAAAGTGGACGCACTCTCATTCATTTGGAAAAACCTGACAGTATATGCCTTCCCTCCACTGCCTCTCCTCACAAAGGTGCTTCTGAAAGTCAGAAAGGAGAGACCATGACTGATACTCATAGCCCCAGACTGGCCACGCCAGCACTGGTACCCACTACTGAGGAATATGGCCCAGGGCCCACCTTGGATTCTACCACAAATTGCCCATTTGCTTACACAGCAAAACAATCAGATTCTTCACAGCCAGCTCAAAACCTTAAATCTGGCTGCATGGCAAATCACCTAGGCATCCGGCCAGCTCCTCTTTTCCAAGCAGTTATGGATGTTATTCTGGAAGCTAGGAGGCCCAGCACCAGGAAGGCCTATTCGGAAAAGGTTTTGTGCCTGGAACCAAGCTAAAGGCCAAAACACTCTTCATCCTCACATGCCTCAGATTCTACAGTACTTAACTGAGATGTTGCACAAAGGACTTTCTTTTTCTTCCATTAAAATCCATGCATCAGCTATTTCAGCCCACTACAACACGGATCCACCCTTATTTTCGCATCCACTTCTAAGGCAGTTCCTCAGAGGGGCAAAAAACATTAGGACCCCCAGGAGAGCACCTACACCAACATGGGACCTCAATTTTGTTCTGGAAAAACTTACGCTACCTCCCTTTGAACCAGCTTTCTCTGCAGATCTACAGTTTCTATCATGGAAGACTGCCCTGCTGCTAGCAATAACTTCAGCTAGAAGAGTCTCAGAGCTGCAGGCACTAATGGCAGTGGAACCTTTCCTCATTTTCCATCAAGACAGAGTTTCTCTACGAACTAATCCTTCCTTCATGCCTAAGGTGGTTTCCAGTGTGGCTTTAAATCAAACCATCCACTTACCCACCTTCTTCCCAAATCCACAGAACAAAGGAGAAAGACTCCTGCATTCCTTGGACATTCACAGGCAACTTTGTTACTACTTGGATAAAACTAAGGCTTTCAGAAAATCTGACCAGCTCTTTGTATCCTATGCTACAGCTTCACAAGGGAAGGCTATATCAAAGCAAACCATTTCCAAATGGATAGGACATTGCATTCGTTTCTGCTATACCCATCATGGAAAACCAGTTCCTGCTACCATTAGGCCCCACTCTACCAGGGCAACAGCTACATCTACAGCCTTCCTCAGGGGGGTTCCAACCAAGGAGATTTTGGAAGCTGCAACTTGGAGTTCAGTACACACCTTTACCAAACACTACCACTTACCACTTTACTCTAAGACTAGAGCTGGCTTCGCCTCTGCAGTTCTGCAGGGCCTTCTAGCCTCCTCTAACCCTCTATAACTCCTCCACCCATCCTTAGCTTTGGGATTCTACCCAATTGTGATTACTGCAGCAGGGTAACACGATGAACATAGTACAGTTTTGTACCTACCATAAATGTAGATGTTCGAGTGTACACCCTGCTGCAGTCCAGGTTACCCTCCCTCCATCCCCTCTGATCTAACTGGCTAAATCTCTACAATACCTTCCTGATGTATTTGCTTATAGGTGGAGGGATTTTGTGTTTGTGCAAAAATTACTTAATTTGGTACTAATTACTGACCACCTTTTTGGGGGCACCTGACATGTGGGGCAAGAAAAACTGAAGAAAATGGCGTTGGATGCATTATATATACCCCTGGCGCACTGACGTCAGGGAAGAAGCGACAGCAACCGACGCCGGACCAAGACTTTGGAATTCCGGTCGACTGCGGGACCGCCTGACGACAGGATAACCCAAGTGTGATGACTGCAGCAGGGTGTACACTCAAACATCTACATTTATGGTAGGTACAAAACTGTACTTTCCACCGAGCCCAGGGTCTCAGGGCAGTCAGACAGCCTTTGGTTTATTGGAGGTTGGCCAAGCCACAGAGTACAACCTTTGCTGGAGGACTGAAAATGAAAAGGAGGTAAATATTAGGTCTGAAGTTTTAAATCACTCTGATTACCAAGTAACAAAGATGGAGGAGCAGCATACCTTGTCATAACTCATTTTAAGAGCTGCCTTGATATACACGTTAATAATTAATTCAGATGATATTAATGAGATTTTATAAATATTCCTTATTTGTTAGACTAAACCACATTTCCTACCGAAATGGTAAGGCTCGGCTCCTAATGACCACCTGCAACCTCTGCCTTCACCCCCAGCATCCAGCCACACTGTTTTGGGGGACATAGGATTCCTTCTGCCCCTTGGGGGAAAAATCCTTTTTGGTGGGTAGCTTGCTGCACACCAAGTAAGGCACGGGGCGGGACTCCTTCGGGGTAGGCCTTTTGTCCAGTGCCCAACTGGCCCCTATCAGGATCCTCCCCAAAAAAAAAAAAAAAAAAAAAAAAAAAAAAAAAAAAAGAAAAAAAAAAGAAAAAAAAAAAAAAAAAAAAAAAAAAAAAAAAAAAAAAAAAAAAAAAAATATAAAAAAAGAAAAAAAAAAAAAAAGGGGGGGGGGGGGGGGGGGGGGGGGGGTGGGTGGGGGGAGGGGGGGGGGGGGGGGGGGGGGGGGGGGGGGGGGGGGGGAGGGGGGGGGAGGGGGGGGGGGGGGGGGGGGGGGGGGGTGGGGGGGGGGGGGGGGGGGGGGGGGGGGGGGGGGGGGGTCCATGCCTGGATGCTGCTATGCAATTTGGCGGACCCTTCAAGACGCCTTTCACGAACTCCCCGCTTGATGGATCATCCTCTTTGGGCCTCAAGTGAAAGAAACCTTGACTAGGTGCGAGACTGATGGCAAGACCCTTTCTGCCGCCGGAGTCCGTTTTTCTACTCCTTCCAGGCCTTACCCCAAAGGCCAGAAAGGTGGAAAGATGTGGTTCCGTAAACAATCTCAAGGGACTTCGCCTGACGACAGAGTCGCTTCCGCCAGAGGCAGAGGCGGAATAACAATGGTAGACGCCGCCCTAAGGGCAGGTCCGAGAACCAGGGCAATCGGGCAAGTCTTTCCTGACAAGCCCTTTCAGCATCCCTGAGGTGTTGCCCGACTGCCCATCTTCGAGGCAGTCGGGAAGATTGTCACTGTACCCAGAAGCCTGGCTATCCCTGACTCAAGACAAATGGGTACAGTCCATCATTTCCAGGCTATTCTATCCCCTTTCGCTTTTCCAAATCAGTCAAAAAATCCCTTCCAGATGTTCCACCGCTCAAAGGGATCTAGCAGTTTTGGAAATTTCAAAACTGCTTGCAAAAGAGCAATTCAGCCAGTTCCAGCAGACCAGCAAGGATCCAGAATCTACTCAAGGTTCTTTTAGTTCCAAAGAAAACAGGGACTGGAGACCAATTTTGGATCTCAGTGTCTTGAACAAATCAGTCAAGAAAACAAGATTTCGATGGTCACGCTTGCAATCCATCCTTCCCTTTGGGCAAAGGAAACTGATGTGCTCTATAGACCTTCGGGATGCATATCATCACATAAAGATGAACAGACGCTCCAGAAGATTCCTCCGCTTCAGGCTGGGAACCAGTCATTTTCAGTTCAGGGCCCTGCCCTTTGGTCTCACCCACTGCCCCGGTGTTTACCAAATGCATGGCAGTGGTAGCTTCTCACCTGAGATGACAAGGATTCCAGGTGTTTCCATATTTGGATGACTGGCTCCTCACAGCTCCCACCAAGCATCTCCTTCTGATGGCCAGAGATTACACTTTTCGCTTGTCAAAAGCTGGGTATTTCAATAAACTGCTAAAAGTCTGTTTTGTCGCCTTGTCGCACTATTACCTACATAGGCAAATCTAGATACAATAAACATGTCTGCAAGACTAACACATCAGAGAATAACAGACATTCACAAATTGGTATCACTCCTTTTCAACAACAACAGAATCAAAGCCAGGTTAGTTCTAAAGGTGTTGGGAATTATGGCAGCGCCATACCTCTGCTTCCATTAGCCAGATACCACATGCGGATCCTTCAATGGATGCTCTTTACTCAATGGTCATACCAGGAACTTCCAATGTCTCACACCATTTTGATCACGCAAGCGCAAAAGCATCTCATGTGGTGGATGTCTTCCCTCAGCTCTTGTCGGAAGACCCTTTGTTCCACCTCCTCCGTTGCTACTCTGACAACGGATGCCTCCCTGATCGGTGGGGGGCATTATCAGGGCAGGACGGTCCAGGGCACATGGCAACCAAACGAATGCCACTTGCACATAAATGTTCTGGAGATGAGAGCAGTGCTTTTAGCGTTGCAAGCCCTTCAAGACTCTCTTCCCTTGGGAACGACAGCAATCCAGACAGACAATATGTCTGTAGTGTGGTACATCAACAAACAAGGCGGAACCAGATCATACCCCTGTGTCGAAGCACTCAGACTGTGGCAATGGCGATTTCTTCTCAGCGGTTTCTGATAGCAACGCACATCCCGGAAGTCCAATCAAATTATGGACAAGTTGAGCAGAGCTATACTCATGCCTCACGAGTGGTCTCTGAAAGACTCTGTAGTCAGAGAAATTTTTCTCAAGTGGGGTCAGCCTTGCTGCGATCTTTTGCTACTCCCCAAAACAGCAAGTGCAGAGAATATTTCACTCTATTCCCTTTACCAGGCCAACCCAGCAGAGACGCCTAGTCCAAGTTTGGCCCGGGACTTCTGTATGCATTTCCTCCTTTCCCACTGATCTCTCAAGTAATACAGAGCTATCGCCAGAAGGCCTCATTGATCCTCATTGCTCCTTACTGGCCTCACAAGTGTGGTTCCTCTTTCTACATCGTTTTCTCTTGAGCGACTGTGGAATCTGGACCTAGTTCCAGATCTTTGATCCATCAGTCGGGTCAGTTTCATCGCTCCCTCCCTCTCTGAACCTCACTGCTTGGTTCCTCCAGTTCCAACCTTAGCCAGGCTTCCTCAATTATCTCACTCTGTTAGAGATATTTTGATAGCTTCCCGTAAATCTTCCACCGAAGATTTATTTGAGTAAGTGGAAACGCTTCACATATTGGGCTCAAGGAAAGGACATAGATCCTTTCACTGCTTCCATCCAACTAGTCCTCGATTTTCTAGCTGAACTCTTCCATGCAGGTTCATCTCCCTCTACACTTAAAGTTCAATTGGCAGCTATTTCTAACTTTCATGTGGGTATTTCTGAATCTGCCCTAATGTCCCACAAGCTCTGCAAAGCTTTTTTGAAAGGAGTTTTTCTTCTCAGACCTCCTATAAGAAATCCTCCTTCTCCTTGGGACCTAAATTTAGTTCTTGCTTCTTCCCCCTTTCGAACCTGCAGTCTCCTGTTCTTTAAAATTATTATCATGGAAAACTCTTTTTCTGGTAGCTATTACATCAGCTAGAAGAGTTTCAGAGCTTCAAGCACTCAGCTGTCGTCCTCCTTATCTTTTGTTTCATAAGGACAGAGTATCCTTACGAACTAACCCGTCCTTTTTGCCTAAAGTGGTCTTGACGTCAAATCTGAATCAAAGCATTGATCTACCGGTCTTTTTTCCAGAATATTCCAATAGGTCTGAACAAAAATTACACTGCCTGGATGTTCACCGTCAATTGAGGTACTACTTGGATAGAACTAAACAGTTCAGAAAATCTGATCAGCTGTTTGTCTCCTATGCGGAGAGCAGAAAGGGACTTTCAGTTTCAAAAGTATCATTATCCAGATAGCTAACATCTTTGATTTCCCTTGTATATGAAATTAGACATCAAAAGCTGCCTGATAAACCTAAGGCTCATTCCACCAGAGCTTTGGCTACTTCTTTAGCCTTCCAAGACAGACTGCCTATCGACACCATTTGTGCAGCGGCTACTTGGGCTACTCCTCACACTTTCATTTCTCATTATAAGTTGGATTTAGCTTCTAGGCATAGAGCTAACTTTGGTTCCACTGTTCTCAGGAGTCTGTTCCGTTAGGCCACCCGGGACAAGGTGCTAGGGACGCGGTCCCATCCAGCAAGAATGAAGGCGAGATAGACAACTTAACATATAGAAGTTATGTTCTTACCACAACGTTCCATGTTAGTTGTCTTCTTCTCGCTTCTTCTTAAGGCCCCACCCTCCTTCCCCCTGGCCTGGACAGACCTAGAGGAGTTCTGATTGTGACCTCTCTTTCTACCACCTCTTTTCTTAGACATATGCTATTATGCATATTTCCTGGTTCAGGATATAGGTCACCCTTCTTTCTTCCTGTTGTTAGAGGTGGATTCTGTTTTACAGTTATTCTGTTACTATTATAAGCTGGGGTTAGCTTACAAATGAGATCTGAGGTAACTCTCGCCTAGCATTGTGGGATATAAGGGGAGCCTCGAGTCGGGTGGAACCAACTCTCGAGCTTTTTAGAGTGGATGTGAGCCGAGGTCGGCTCCGAACCCATCCAGCAAGAAGAAGGCGAGAAGAAGACAACTAACATGGAACGTTATGGTAAGAACATAACTTCTATTTTCAGAAAATCTGACCAGCTCTTTGTATCCTATGCTACAGCTTCACAAGGGAAGGCTATATCAAAGCAAACCATTTCCAAATGGATAGGACATTGCATTCGTTTTTGCTATACCCATCATGGAAAACCAGTTCCTGCTACCATTAGGCCCCACTCTACCAGGGCAACAGCTACATCTACAGCCTTCCTCAGGGGGGTTCCAACCAAGGAGATTTTGGAAGCTGCAACTTGGAGTTCAGTACACACCTTTACCAAACACTACCACTTACCACTTTACTCTAAGACTAGAGCTGGCTTCGCCACTGCAGTTCTGCAGGGCCTTCTAGCCTCCTCTAACCCTCTATAACTCCTCCACCCATCCTTAGCTTTGGGATTCTACCCAAGTGTGATTACTGCAGCAGGGTAACACGATGAACATAGTACAGTTTTGTACCTACCATAAATGTAGATGTTCGAGTGTACAGCCTGCTGCATTCCAGGTTACCCTCCTCCATCCCTCTGATCTAACTGGCTAAATCTCTACAATACCTTCCTGATGTATTTGCTTATAGGTGGAGGGATTTTGTGTTTGTGCAAAAATTACTTAATTTGGTACTAATTACTGACCACCTTTTTGGGGGCACCTGACATGTGGGGCAAGAAAACTGAAGAAAATGGCGTGGATGCATTATATATACCCTGGCGCACTGACGTCAGGAAGAACAGCAACCGACGCGGACCAAGACTTTGGAATTCCGGTCGACTGCGGGACCGCCTGACGACAGGATAACCCAAGTGTGATGACTGCAGCAGGGTGTACACTCAAACATCTACATTTATGGTAGGTACAAAACTGTACTTTCCACCGAGCCCAGGGTCTCAGGGCAGTCAGACAGCCTTTGGTTTATTGGAGGTTGGCCAAGCCACAGAGTACAACCTTTGCTGGAGGACTGAAAATGAAAAGGAGGTAAATATTAGGTCTGAAGTTTTAAATCACTCTGATTACCAAGTAACAAAGATGGAGGAGCAAAACTGGCAACAAAGCCCAAATGTAGAAATGGCACAAACGAGGCAAATGCAGTCTTAGCGCTTTCTTCCACTTTAATCAAATGTGAACTTCTTCAGAAACATGTGCCCTCCCCCAACACATGTCTTTTAAATCCCACAAACAGGATATGATGTCAACATATAGTTCGCAATAATAAAATGTCTAGTACACTTAAATAAAACTATGATTGTATACATTTATATAAAAACTATGTTAATTCAAAGAAATGTCTTCTATAAAAAATCTACTATCAAACTAACATTAAATAATCAGTGTTAAAACAAAGTACTAGAATGGTACAATAAATTTGAATTTGTTGATAATGGTCATTCCTAATGATATGAACTCAATAATGTTGGAATGGTCTTATAAATACTGTATGATACCAAACAATGTTATTTGTACAACAAAAAACATTTAATATTAATGACTTCATTGAGCCCTGGATGTTGATCCGCCCCTAACATTAATTGCCAGATACTCTCTTTTTGCTCTAATTTGTTATTGCTGTCCCCCATGAATGTCACTTTATCTATGTGATCCAAGACATGAAACTCGAACTTTTTGAAATCTCTACAAACTAAAGAATGCCTTGCCAGTGCATTGTTTTTGTCCCTATTTTTGATCGCTAAGTTATGTTCAGAATCCTTCTCTTTAAAACTCTGACAGTTTTACCCACATAATAACATGCACATGATGCACAGCAAGCCAAATATACCACAAATTCACTGTTACAGTTGAAGTATTTCCTTGCCCAGAAAGTTTTTCTAGAGTGTTTCAAAGTAACAGAAGAACTATTACTCAAGAATCTACATTGTCTACAATTGGTGCATGCAAATGTACCCTTTTTAATAAGATCTCTAGACTTCACTACAAAACTGTTGTTAGTATGTTCTAACATTTTCTTAATGTTAGTAACTGTTTTGTATGTGAACAATGGTTTCATCCCTACACTTTTGACTAGTTCTTGATTGCCTAAGATTATTCTCCAATTCGTTTCTATAGTTTTCCTAATTTCTTCAACTTCATTAGTTATAGGAAGTGGAAATGCAGTATGGAACTCACAATTCTCATTTTTATTGGCATTCTCATGCCTTTGATGTAATACTCTTGGTGCTTCCACAGAAATATCTGTAGCTAATAATATAGGTTTTGCTACACCTTGTCTGAGTGATTTTACTTCCTTTTCCAATTTTTTTATCCAATTGTGATTATATCCTCTTGTTACAAACATATCTCTCAATTTTATAAGTTCTTGCAAGAATACTAGGTCATTTGTAGTCAACCTACTGAGTCTGATCATTTGTCCCTTCACTACACTTTTTTTCATATGTTGTGGATGTAAACTTGTCTTATGGAGATATTGGTTGGTAAAGTAAGATTTCCTGTAAACTTTACTTGTAATGGTACCAGTGTTATCATTAATACCCAGATCTAAATCCAAAAAATGTATATTTCTGCCAAATTCTCCGAGTTTGAAAACTAAAAAACTAGTAGTGGTATTAATGTCTGTTAACATGTTCTCAAATTCACTTAAACCACCTTTCCACACAAAAAACAAATCATCTATGTACCTATAGTACATCAAAGCTTTCTCAAAACTTTCATGGACTTTCAAAACTGCTGTTCCCATCTGGACATTACTAAATTAGCAAAGGCTGGGGCTACCCTGGCCCCATTGCCACTCCTGATGTTTGTTTGTAGAGTACATTGTTGAACTTAAAAAAATTATTTTCAAGCACTATCTCCATGAGGGTGCATAATGTATTCACCCTATCACCACTCAAACTAGTGTGATTAGTGAGATGTTCTCTCATATATTCTATTCCTTCGATTTGATCGATGGAAGTGTAGAGGCTTTTCACATCTAATGTGGCAAAATTTACATCTTTGTCTAAAGTTCCTATCTTCCCTAATATTTCCAAAAGCTGCCAGGAATCTCTTAGATAGTATTCGGCTTTTTGTGCTACTGGGTTAAGTAAACTGTCTAGCCAGATGGAAATATTTTCTGTTTTCGAGTTTTTTGCTGATACAATCGGTCTAAAAGATACTTCATCAAGGCCATATTGTATTTTCGGTATACCAAAAAACTTTGCCATGGTTGGATGTTCCACTAATAGGAAATCATAATCCACCTTATCAATTTCATTCTGACAGAACATATCAAATAGAATGACATCTATTCTTCTGAAGCTAGTTTTGACAAACTCTATTGTAACCCTAGAATAATTTGTGTTATCCTTTAACATGTTTGATATCGTTTGGTTGTAATCTGCTGTATCCATAATGATGGTTTTGCCCCCCTTGTCAGCTTTCATAATTCTTATCTCAGAATTTGATGATAACTCCTGTAACGCTTTAACTTCATTATTAGTTAAATTGTACAAGTCATTACCTGCATTCATATTTCTGAATTCTTTCTCACATGAATTCATGAATACTTGTAATGTGTTCACCAAGGGAGGATTGTATGTACTAGGATTTTTTGGTAATCTATTCATATTTGCATTACCATCCGTAATATCCTTAAAAATATATTTCAAATTTAACTTCCGTAGATACAATCTGAAATCTACCAACAACCTACTAATGTCCACTCTGTTACTAGGAATGAAAGTAAAGCCTTTGTCAAGTACATTGTAAGCGTCTACATTTAACAACATACAACTTAAATTAATAACATTCAGAGCATATTCAGTCTTGTTTGTAAAAGATGTTACCATCTTTTCTTGTTTTTGCCCTTCAATTTCCCTTTCTGCTGGGTGGTATTGTACCACCTGGTAGTCCTCTTTCCCTGTGCCCTTTGTTGTTGAAAAGGGGCTTTTGAAGGACCAGGTTGCTGGCTTGCAACCTCCGCATAACTAGTGGTAGCGTTCTCCAGGCTGATGTCATTGGCAGTCTCTTTAGATGTAATGACAGGCCGTGATGTACCTTTGACTGGACTTTCAGTCAATATATTACAGACATTCTCATTACACACTACTTCCACTTCTTTAGCTGTTCCCTGCGGCAAAATATTAGACTTTTGTCCAAAGGTAGAGACATCCTTTTGTAAATTAGAGCTCATATTAGATGCTTCCAATACTGACAGATAGGCCTCATTTGACCTATATGTCTTAATGTCTCTCAACAGTTTGTGTTGTTTCCTTTGCACAATAGTTGCCCTATGTTTGTTAGCCTTAAACTCAATATTACTATATAAAGTAGACAGTTCATGAAAACAAACATTACTTTTGATATAATCATCCAACTCTTTAATTTCCGCTTTAACTTTGGTGATGTCTGAATCATAGTGTTTGACCAAAATGTCCATCATGGCCAAACCTGCGTCATTATACACTTTAATAATCTTTTTTGACAAAGTGTCCCCAGGTTCCACACAATTTGGAAACTGGAAACAGTCCTCAGAACTCCCTTTACAATGCTTCTTTGGATACATTCTGTCAAATATTGTATCTCTAGTTCTAATGTGATATATCTAAAAACTAACTTTTCCAAGTCAAAAATTAGCTTTTTACAAGTTCTTAAATCGGTTGTGTTATCATTGTACTCACTAGCAGTCCGGTTCGTTGAATCTCCTGATGTTCTTGAAAGGATTCTGCAGTTCCTTACACACAAACCCCAAATGTTGCTGTTTGATGAAACGCTGTTATTTCCATCACGCTCAGTTGGACTGATGTGCCTAACTCTTGGAAAGTAGCTGCCTTATGACACAAATCGTTCACGTTTGGATTAGTGATGTTAACCCCTTCATTAACATTCCGCTTTTTACTGTTTTGCAAACAGTCAAACACTATCTTTGTGATAGTTGCTATTAGCGTGGTATCCACATCACAGGAGTCACGTCGCTCTTCAGCTCTACCCGCTCCCGGTGTAGAATGCGTTGTTAGGTCCAACAAGTTGTCCGAGGAGGACGCCTCTGTAGCCATACCTCACTAGGCTCTGTGTTTGTGGGATTTAAAAGACATGTGTTGGGGGAGGGCACATGTTTCTGAAGAAGTTCACATTTGATTAAAGTGGAAGAAAGCGCTAAGACTGCATTTGCCTCGTTTGTGCCATTTCTACATTTGGGCTTTGTTGCCAGTTTTGTTCATTGGTTGCGGCTAGTCCGTCTTTTTTTGTCATAAAGATGGAGGAGCAGCATACCTTGTCATAACTCATTTTAAGAGCTGCCTTGATATACACGTTAATAATTAATTCAGATGATATTAATGAGATTTTATAAATATTCCTTATTTGTTAGACTAAACCACATTTCCTACCGAAATGGTACCACCATTGACCTCAGATCTGGCCACTCATTTCCCTGTTTTGTTTTCAGGGACAGAAACTAGAGGAGCAGGAGACCTTTACAGTGTGTATGTACACCTCCAGCTCAGGTTGTCTCTGAAGAGAATGCATGAATGCTAAAGAACCAAGTATCTATTCATCTCCTGTGCTACAGGGAGGACACAGGGTAAAGTGGCAGAGTAGACCCATTTAAAAGGATTGTTTACTACATTGGTTTTTCTATTGGGTGTGTTTTCACTCACTGAAAAATGCTTCTGAGAGTGGCTGGCCTACTAGAAGTGTGCCTATTTCCACTGTTTGTCTCAGGAATATCTCTTTTTGTGGCCATCAGTGCCACAGCCACGCGATCATCAGTTTGCACATTCATCAAGTATCGTTACCTGGATCTTGATTTCTGGAGTCTGGTCTCCATAGGCTCCTCGAATTTAACAGGATTTGTCTTGTGAGTTTTTGCTTTTTGGCCATTTTCCAGTTTTACCCACCCAGGATGTTTAACGTTTGTTGCTTAGGATGCATTCTAGGAGTTTATCCCTTCAGAAGGGCGACAGTCATATATATGTACTCACTCTGTCAGTTGATCTTTGAGAAAATCTTTTGTGTTTGGTGCTTATTAACCCCCCCCCCCCCCCACTTATCTGGACAGCTACCCCATCCAGCTGCCTTGAATAGAATTTTCTGCAAATCAGTCAAATATGTATTTATATATTCTTGCATGTTGTATTTCTGTTTTCTGCTCACAAAATGGTTAGGGTTGTGCTCAGTTGAACTGGCCAGGGCCTAATTATTTAGTCCAGTGTGTGATGCCATGGTATGTGCCAGTGAGAGACATGTATTACAGGTGAGGGACAGTGAAAATATTGCCAAGCTGGAGGCAGCAGAAGAGGAAATGCCAGCATTTACCCACCATAAAAGGCCCCCACTTAGATAAAGTAATAGGGTGAGTACACATACTATTTACACATAACATATATTGTATACTTGGTTAGACCTTTTCTTTTTGTATCTCCATTGACAAGGAATTTTGCTTAGTTGGACTTCCTTAGTTAACAAAATACAGTATGTAAATGAAAATCTTAATAGCTTGACGCAGGATCATCAGTGTACAACAGCTAGTGAAGTGGTTCTGATTTACATGGCCTCAACTGCATCAACACATTAGTGTCATTGTAGTTCTTTTATTATTGTAAAATAGATTTGTGAACATTGTAGCATAAACTTAGTTTTTGTTTGTCCATATCTTACTCAGGTCATTGCAGAAATTAGGCCTTCTCTCCCTTACCAAAAGGTTTTCATTCATTCATTCATTTTCAGAAGACACCATTTGTCTTTGATACTTGGGTAGAATAATGTATGTTGAAGCTTTAAATGTGTATTTGTATCATAAGAGCAAGTGTCACTTTGTTTTTGTGTATTTTCTCTCAGTACAGTTTGGTCTGTCATTAAAACCATCTTTCGGACAGAAGGACCTTTAGGGTTTTTCCAAGGCCTGACGAGTACATGGCTTCGGGAGATGCCAGGCTATTTCTTTTTCTTTGGAGGTTATGAAACAAGTCGGAGCATTTTAGCATCTGGCAGATCTAAAGATGAACTGGGTATGCAAGCTTTGAATAAATAGTGTAATTTTAATTATGAAATACTGTTTTAAGGATGGCATTTTTCAATTTACAGTTCTGTACAAACTTTCAGACTTTGTATTTTGCTGCAGTTCTGAGTATAATGTTGGTTGTTTCCTCTAGGTGAGATTTGACCCATGATGACAGTGCATTGCTGTCTAGAAATTTGAGGTCTTTTTGTGAATTCAGATTCCTGATCAAGGAAAATGGTTTGGAGGACTTACTGCAAAACGTTATGCATATGAATTGTAATTTCACTATTTTACTGCCATAGTTTGAAACCTTAGCAGCTAAATCACACTGAGGTATTTATTAGTAAAAATACACACATTGTTATAGTCTGCATAAGTCTAATTGTTGAAATAATCAAACAGCTGTAAACCATTGCACTTAAAATAACTAATTAATGCCTAGTAGTAGTTTTAAGGTTCTTGTATAACATAGAAGTTAATGGGTGGGTCTCTGATCTTAACCAGCTTATTGTGTGTTTAAGATATGGGTGCTGGGAAGTTCATTTTGAGAGTGAGGAGTGTATTTACTGCATTATGAATGAGAGAAATTGCTCCTGTTTTATAGAAAATTTCACAACATATGGATAGATGGTACCACATCAGCCATTGCTGTTATCCAGTGGGGGAGTATATGTAGTTCGATGTGGAAGAATTCTAAAAGCACTGGACTTTGCTTGAGAACAAAGTAGTAGGCTGTTACACATCAGTCATTGCTGTTGCACTGGGGGGGGGGGGTATTTCTTTTTGTGTGAAAGAAAAGGGGCTCTTTGTAGGATTCATAGGAATTTCATGTCATCTGATTCTCAGCTGTATCCCCTTTTTCTAGAAAGGCAAGTTAGTCAGGCCTGAGATGAATTTGTGGGTGCACATCCAGTCATCTAGCTCCTACTTGTAGGAGTAGATTGTGTACCAAATGTGACAGTATTGATTTTTGCTTCATCTTAATTTGTAGCCATTTTCAGTACACCAATTATTTGCATGTGCAGTTTCTTGCTGAAGGGTTAAGGTATTAGAAGGGGACTGACAGTAACTCCCAGTTTGCAGTTGCCTGCAAACAGTTAGCCAGCAGTCTTGGTTTCTAGTCTGGAGATCAGCAAAGTACATGTTGAAAAGGAAGGGTCCCAGCACTGAACTCTGGCAGACACCGCTGGTTACTTTTTATACTTCATCATGAGAGCTTGCCACTCACACTGTATTTTGTTTTTTTTTTTTTCAGTTTGATATCCATCTTACCAGATAGTTTTAGGGTATTAAGCTTGCTTACAGTGGCAGCATGTTGTCAAATACAGTAACTTGACCTGGTCAGTATGTGTACAACATGACCACTGTTGACAGCTTGTGTAAAAGTTAACCAAAGTAATTAGGTGTGATCCTCCTTAGGAAAAGCCAAACTGCTGTGAGTGAAGTCTAATGAGGTCTTTGATACAGTAGTGTGTAAGGTAATTTATAATATGTTCCATAGCTGTGCAAATGAGACTCAACAGGTGGATGGGTCTGTAATCCCTGTGGTCATTGGGTGGGGCAAAACCTGTAGCTAAATTTAGGTTAAACACTTTGAGGAAGGAATGGGTTTGCAAGGACGTAACCACACTGTTTAAACAACTGGGTATATTGTCAGGCCCCTTGGAAGAAGTATTTTGGTCTTAGAAAGCATTTTCAGTGCATGTTTCTTTGTGATAACAGGGGTTTAAGGGATGTAGGGATATGTGGGATTTGAGAATAAGTCTTCGGGATAAAATAAGCACCGAGTCTGTTTGCTAGTTTATTGACAATGTCTTTTGGGTTTAAGTAGGTGGTACCATTTCTGAACAAGTTCAGAATTATTCTGTTTTGATTGTGGTAGTAGTGTGTGCTGCTCATAGTGTTTTTGTGAGAGGTAAGCCTCCAGATTAATTAAATATTTGCTCTCAAGGACAGAATTATTTGCTGAGTGAGAGTTTTCTGTGAGCATAGTATGGTTATTACACAACTGAGGGGAAACAAGTGGGCTGACCTTCCACTTTTTTCCAGTGATTTGGAGAATTTAGTTAAGAAGTATTTAGAATAAATTGTAGTTCTCTATATGCTGTAGATGTAATTAAGTGGGTTATCTTATGGAGGAATACACTGACTGAATAACTGTGTAGTTAAGTGATATGATTTAAAGAGGAAATCACACTGTAAGCTGTTAAAAAAAAGCAAAAATTAAAGATTAGATTTACGGAGGATCTTTTTTTATGCTTCTCTGTACAAAGAGTGCTTGTTTTTATTATTCACTTATTTGTTTACCGGGGGATGCACTGATTAGTACCACCCATTTTCAGTCACAGCCTAGGTGAGTACATCACAGCCTATACATGACCGATATAAAAAGCATGTCATTATTCTCTCTTGTTAAGTTAGAGACAGTAGGATTAACATTTAATATGTCGTTATCATGAAGCAGTATTTATGGTAGTCCAGACTGCATGCCATAATTATGTGCTTGTGTAGAATGTATGTAGTTGTAATTGTTTTAAGTAAATTACGTCCAGTAGTTATAATTGTAATTCATAGGTATGAAAAAATGAAGACTACGAAGAAAGAGTTGAGAGAGAAGATGTAGGAAAGTCCAAAGAGGGAACAAGAAATCCTATCAGAATTGTTTTAAGAATATGGTGATACATTGTAATGCAATGAGATTCTGTTATATAAAGGAGTCATGCATGTAGTTCTTTGAAATTGGAAAAAGGGGTTGCTTTGAGTAGAGGAAACAGATTTATGGTAGTGGTGGGTAGTGTCTGAAAACATAGTGACATACTGTAACATATCAGATTTTGCTATTACCAGGTAAGAAATACACAGTGCAGAACACACAAAATGATCAGTCATAGAAATGTCAAACTTCCCTGATGTGTACCATGCTAACACAAAAACTGCCAACTCAGAAGTTATTCCACCTTCTGACATTACTGCATGCATCCCTGTAGCAAGGTCAATGGGATCAGCTCAGGTTAGCAGAGCACACCTACAATGCTCTAGTTGCTTCTGCAGGTAAAGGCCAGGTAGGACATATAAGTCACTCCATGCTGCAGAGCACAAGATGGAGGCAGTAGTTACTGCAGCTGTTCAGACTGTGGAAGACACAGGTGTAGAAGGAGATGAGATTTCAAAATGGTGACTGACCAGCAACATTATCAGTGTCCTCCTATAGGGATATTACATTACGTGTAGCGCTGTCAGGGTTCTCCTTTAGAGATATCACATTAAGAGCAGTGCTTTGTGTCCTCCTGTAGTGATGTCACATTTCTCTACAAACTGTCTAAAATTTCTCACAATATTTAAAAATTCGCATATACCTTGTATCGATTTTTAACCAATGTTCTTATATTATGTCTGATTTGTTGTAGTTATTTAAACTGCAGATGTTTTTGTTTTATTTTTGAAGATTGTAAAATTATTATTGTTAAAATGTTTTGTGATAATTTGGAACTTTTCTCCCCGGGCCTCCACTGAAAATGGTCTTCTACCCATTCAGACTTTCCTGGTAATCGAATGTCAATAAATAAACAAATAAGAGCAGGTCTATCAATGTCCTCCCATATGGATGTCACAGTAAGTGTCACCAGGGTTCTCCCGTAGGAATATCACATTAAGATAAGCGCTTTCAGTGCCCTCTTGTAGGGGTATCACATTAAGTGCAGAACTGTTAGCATCCTCCTGTAGGGATATCACAGTACGAGCAATGCTGTCAGTGTCCTCCTGTAGGGATGTCACATTACGAGCAATGCTGTCAGTGTCCTCCTGTAAGTATATCAACAGTACAAGCAATGCTGTCAGTGTCCTCCTGTAGGGATGTCACAGTACGAACAATGCTGTCAGTGTCCTCCTGTAGGGATATCACAGTACGAGCAATGCTGTCAGTGTCCTTCTGTAGGGATGTCACATTAAAAGCAGCTCTTTCAGTGCCATCCTGTGGGGGATGTCACTGTAAGTGCAGCGCTGTCAAGGTCAGCTCTACTGTCACTGGTCAGCTCCTGTTTGGTGCACAGTATTTGAAATCTGTATTCCCTGTAATGGTATAATCCTTGTCTGTTTTCCCTGTAGTGAGGTTTTGAATGTTAGCATTCTTGTTGTCTGGTTTGGCAACATCAGTGTTTTCATTGTAGGCACATGGAGTCCCTCCGTAATCTTTCCTGGCATTTATGGTTACTGAGCCAGTTTTCCCATCATGTTAAGCTTCTCCAGCACCTGGCCTTGCTTCAGTTATCAGGTCTGTACAGCCAGTCCCACTTAATGGGTGCTCCAAAAACATTAAGGAGTGATGTATGACAGGTTTCAGAACTTTGTCTTTCCTTCACTGCCTCTTGGCGAGTTCATCAGGCTACAGCTCCTTTGCTACCTTCTCCCTCTTCTGCATTAGGTCTTCTGTTGTCATCAAGTCCCTAAAGTGACTTTGGACTCCTCAGAATTTAAGCCTGTAATTGAGGCCAAAAAAGAATATGACCAAACATTTATAAACCCAGTTTGGATCCCCCCCCCCCCCACAATGAGGACCTGGGTAATGAGGAGAAGTATGATTCGCCCCTTTCCTCTTCAACACTCCTGGGTCTGGGAGAAAGGGTATCTGAGTCCATGTCCTTCCTGCAGTATAGGCTACAGAAGGCCGATATTTAACTTTGCAGTCCTTCTTGGTGGTTTCTTCCTCAGTAGACATCCTCCAGGATGCCACCAAGGTTGCTTGGGAAACTCCTGACACACAGTCCTTCTTTCTTAAGAAAGTATGCCATATATATTATGTCCTCCGAGGAAATGTGCAGTTTGAGCAGAGTCTTTAAAACCAGATGTTACCATGTGTGCAGTTGCTCTCCATTGGGCTACATCCATCTAGAGCCCTGTTATTCACCCTCAGGAAGGAGTATAGGGTTATGGACAGATTTAGGAAATGGGCTTTTGCTTCCTTGCAGGCACTTGTTTGACACACACACACACACACACACACACACACACACACACACTTGTTAGTGACATGTCAGATGAACTGCATCATTGTGGTGGTAGAATTTCGGAAAGGTCAACTAACAAAGAAGACGAGGACCTTGGTAATTACTTTGTCTGGCCTTAACAACTGCATGGTCTGTGTGGCATTAAACACAGCAGAATGGGCTGCCAGACCAGCAGGGCCATCCAGCATTGCCATGGCTGGCTGTTCTTAACACAGTTCACTGAGGATACCAAGATGAGCTTTCTAGACACTTCCTTTAAGCGATCCTTCTGTTTGGCCCTGAATTTGATGAGCATCATAAAACAGCAAGGGGAAGCAAAGGAAAACCCTTTTTGTTGTAGGCATTAAGTGCAGAGGCTTAACACTGTAAGCCGGAGCAAGTCACTTAACCAGGCATTGCTCCTGGCTCTCCCCTGAAAAGGGACTGTCCAGTGGGCTTATCTGGTTAACAAATGACTACTATTATTATTTCTCCAACTAAAGCATACATTTTCTAAGAAGCCAAGGACGGAGTGCGTGATGTGGTTCCAATGACATATCAAGGGGAAAGGTACTAGAAATAGACTGCCCCCACTGTATGGTTCCCAGCAAGTTCACAAGTCTAGAGTCTGAGGTCCCTAGCAACCTGCAGGAGGCTACAGTCATCCTCAGGGTGGGTCACAGCAGTCCTGTTCCTTCACCCAATTGCTTCCCCTGTGGAAGGCACTCAAGGAGTTTCCACCTGCATATACAAGCACTGAGAAATTTATCGGACAAATGGAAGCAAAATATTTGGTATTAAAGCTGAAGTGTTATGTATTAAGTGATGTTGGAATCATAATCCATGTGTTGTGGTTGTGCACATATTTCTGTGTCCCTTTTCTGTTGAGTAGTAAATCTAATGTTTGATATAATTTACTCTATGCAATTTGCTGTATGCTAAAATATCAATAAACAATCTTGATATAAAAAAGTTAGAAAGCGAAGTTAGTTTTTCACCTCTCCAACACATATACCTCCTTGTCATCATGATAGGAGATCCCCTTCTCTTCAAAGGTCAGGGTACATGCCGTCGTGTGTCAAGCCTCCTCAATGTGTGTGCATAAATCTTCAGACCTGCCTGACCTGTGTTAGACATCACTTTTATCTTGGCCTCAATTATTCCACTATCAAGATATGCAGGTCCATCATAGTGATATATCACAGTCTGGTGGAGGGCAGAGATTTGGCCAGCATTTTATGGCAAAACAGTACATGAAGAGGATCTCTCATTTCAATTATTTGGCAAAGAACCTTTTGTCTGCCTTGTCACCTGAACTTTCTTAGCAGCATGGGTTTCCTAGACCTAAAATGTATGATGTCCTTCTATATCACTGTTGCAGTATTCTTAACATTAGGGGTCTCACACCCAGGGCAGTCCAGCATTTGGCCAGTATACCAAAGCCTAGTGATACTGTATGTACCATACGTCACACGTGTTCCCCAAACAGAACATAGGGCATAAAAGTGACATACAGATGCAGTTACCCAGAACAACTTTGTCACCAGTCTGAACACCTTAATCACCAGTTGGTCTGAATGTTTTGTTGCTGTGCTGAATACCTAGCCATTAGATAAGTATACAGTTTTTTTTTTCTCGTTTCTTTGGTCTTGTATTTTATTTTTGCTTGCCCGTCACATCCAAGAATGGAAAATGTCAGCGTGGGAGGCAGATTACACATACGGATCATCACAAATAGTGTCTCATTTGTTTGGGTGCTTCCCACGACCATACCTCTTGTATCTGTAAGGCATTTGTGCCTAAGACACTCAGAAGCCATTTGTCTTCGTTGGCCATTTGTTTTGAAAACCAGCAGCTTAAACAGTTTGCCCAGGATAACATAGCAGAATCTTTAAACCCCAAGGTACTGATGCTAGGTAAGAATAAGGCCAAGAAGTCTTTGGCAAATTTTTTTTTCAGCTGTCCAGCCTCCACCGGATGTCCCTCTACAAGCTGGTACTAGATCCATAAGCCATTTGACGTCTACATCAGGTTTCTGTGCCACAACCCCGTCTGAGGACAGCATGCATCTGTCTTATCGCACGTTCTCTGAGGCTTTGCAAGCATCTGCTCTCAGTTCACTCCACAACAAGTACAAATATGACTCTGTCACTGTCCATGTTGATGTGAATGACCTGAGATGTACCTCCCTGGACTACATAAAAAGAGACATGGTGAAGCTCTCCGATCTTGTAGCTCAGGCAGGTATGACCCTAGGCCTGAGTAGCATCCTGCCATCACCCAGATTGATACCACAGTACAAGGACAAAATGATTAACTTCAACAATTGGCTAAGCTTCTGGTGTCATTCTAAGGGGATCCAGTATCTGTCTGCCTGGGATGACATGATCAACAGACCACAATGCTTTGCAAGAGATGGCCTGCACCTGTCGCCCTTGGAATTCCGGATACTGGCTAAGGCTCTTGCCACCCCTATAGTGCCTTTTTTAGGCAAGGTTCAAATGACACATTCACCACCATATTAGGTACAAGCAAGCAAAATCTGAGGGTAATGCTACTCAGTACTAAAAGTCTAAACCTCAAAATGCACTCACTCGAGGCACTCCTTAAAATGGAGAACATCGACATCTGTGCAGTGACAGACACCTGGTTCAAGGTTCCAGAGAGGACCCCTGCATTACCAGGCTATAATTCATACCATACCTTTTTGCTACCTAACCTGGACCGAAACACTAAAGGAAGGAGGCATGTCCAAATTCATTAAGGATATCCACAGCTCCAGGCTAGTTGCTCAGCATAATGCATCCGAGATTATCCAAGTGCAACTAACTCTGGGCAAGACCGCAATCCAAATTGTTGCTTGCTGCAGATCCCCCACCATGCCCCAGGATTCACACTCCTCATTTCTTGACGCACTGGAAAATATTAGGGTACAACCTAGCACCCTAATAACGGGCGATTTCAACTACCCCACCATTAACTGGGAAAATTACTCAAGTACCAACTCTTTTGCTCAACGTTTTCTAGAATTCATAAATTCTAATGCCTTGGATCAACTTATCCACACCCTCACCAGGGGCAGCAATATCCTAGACCTGGTCATTTCCAACATGGGCGACCGGTGTTCCACACCAGAGGTCAATTCCTTGTTGGTCATATCCGACCACAAGCTAATTGCCCTAGACAACCACATCTGGCCCCCAGCCCCATTAGGGAAACCACCGTAAAATATTTCCCCAAGGCCAACTTCACGCTTCTTAAGACAGAAGTGGGAAACTTCACGACACCCATGCAGATGGACAATAGAGGTACGACTGCTGAATCCTACACAAATACACTTTATAAGCACTTACATTAGTGCATGGATCATGCTATCCCTAACGGAACCAAGATGCTATCCTCCAAAAAAAGGAAGCCAGTCTGGTGGTCCCCTGCCATAAACAAACTCTACAACAGAAGAAAGAAACTGTTGCAAAAAAGAGTAAAATCCCATAATTAGAGGAACTTCCTGGTCAGCCTCAGTAAGAAGCTGAAATCCCTCATAAAATCCTCCAAAGCTAGTTACGAAAACAAAATCACCACTGATTCTAAAGACAACCACAAAGCATTCTGTAGCTATGTCAAAAATCTCAATGGCAACACTCTGATCTGCTCTGAGTTACAGCACAATGGCACTAAATATATGGAACCAACTGATATTGCCAACATCCTGACAGATAGGTTCAGTGCTAAATTTACCCCCTCTCACCCCCTAAAGGGCCCATCTCTATACCGGAAGAATGCAGAGTTCCTGTAATCATGGCTGCACAGGTAAAAACCACACTCTCCAAAGCCAAGAACACAGCATCCATGGGACCTGACAACATCCCAGGCTGCTTTCTACACGAACTACAGAACAAACTGGCACCCCCATCTAAGTACCATGTTCAATCTTAGCCTCACCTCAGGCTTTGTGCCCACTGAATGGTGCACAACGACAGTTATCCCACTCAACAAAAGGGAAGCCACCATGGACCCTGGGAACTACCGCCCCATTAGCCTGACGAGCCTGGTCTGCAAGGCCATGGAATGCATCATCATGGAACTTATAAACAACGATATTGGTAATCTTCAGACTCTGGACCCTACACAGTTCAGGTTTGTAAAAGGCAGATCATGTCTCCTAAACCTAATAGATTTCTTTGAAGCAGACACCAAAGCCGTAGACAAGGGTAAGGTGGTTCACACAGCCTATCTAGATCTCGCCAAGGCTTTCGACACCATCCCCCACTCTGGAATTATAGATAAACTCACTAAACTAGGTATAAATCCCTATGTCACAAGATGGGTTGCCAACTGGCTCACTGACAGAATCCACACTGTGAAAGTAGCAGACTCCAAATCCCACTTCAGACCAGTGAAAAGTGGAGTACCACAGGGTTCAGTCCTGGGTTCTCTCCTGTTTGGGATCTACTTCTCTGAAGTACAGGCTAACACAGAAGGTCTTTGGCTGACTAAGTTCGCAGATGACTGCAAACTAGGAGCCATAATCAAAACTCCTAACAATGGGGACATCTACAAAAGGGCCTCATTGAGACAGATGCCTGGTGTCAAAACCATGGCCTCAAGCTCAATGCCAAAAAGTGCATTGTCATCCCCTTTGGTAAAAACTCTGTACCCATGACCTACCAAATAGGCGGTAGTCTACTTAACACCGAAAGTGTGATGAGACCTTGGGACACAGGTGGACAGTAGTCTCTCCTTTGATAACCGCATAGCCACAGTAGTCAGGAAATCCTTCTACATGGCACACCTCATCACAAAAGGTTTCTCATCTAGAAAAAAAAGAGGTCACTGTTCCCCTATATTCGTCACTCATTAGACCCATTATAGAGTACAACGCCCCTTTTGGTATGTACCTCACAAGACATCTACAACTGGAAAGGCTGCAGAAATACCTCACAAAGAGGATTACCGGCCTCAAACAGATGCCCTACGCAGACCGTCTCAAAAAAACTCCAACTTTATCTGTTGCATATCGCCTACTCAGAGGCGATCTCTGCCTAACATACAAAGCTATGGTAAACCCAGAGGTGTTGGACATGCTCCACTTAAAGAAGTCCCAATCCCTCCGAGTTACACGCTCTAGGGACCTAAACCTTGTCACCACAATAAACAGAACATGCTGGAGGGATAGATTCCTGTCCCAGAGACTTTTCATACTCTGGAACAAACTACCTATCTATATCAAACAAAACTCCTCATTAGTACTCTTCAAGAAAAGTCTTGATGATTGGATGGGAAATAGGAAATTCAGCCCGGGGATCACTTCTTGTGGCTCTGCTCGACAGGGGCAAAGGAAAATAATTTTCTTGGGTAGCGAAAGCCAGGGTACCTTTTTGGCTAGGCTTATATAGGCCTTAGGGCCAATAGCCTAGTACCTACCTATGAACCTATGTCGAGGGAGAACTGCGGTTGATTATTTTGGAGGGTCCTAGAGGGATTCCGCAGATATTGGTCAGGGAAGAGTTTCCATTTTCTGCTACCAAATCTCGCCAAGGGTTGGAACCTCTGTTTTTGTTAGGCCTGATATCCTTTCCAAGAAAACACAAAGAACGAAACATGTTTTGGTCTGTCCAAAGGACCCACAGAGGGAATGGCAAGAGTTTACTTAGGACTTATTTTCTGCCTTGATGGCTCTGAAGCCTCCTCAGGGGGTTTGGTGCCTGCTCCTCCTTGGAACTTTACCCCTTCTAAACAGTTTAAAAACTGATTCCTCAGATGGGGATTCAGTGTCTGAGGGTTCTTTGTCTTAGTCTTCACAGATGCCGTCACCTTTGGGTTATGGCTCTGATGAGGAGGAGTCTGTTAGCCCTGAACCTCCTTTTGAGGAATTGTCCTTTGTGGACACAATTTCTAAGATGATGAAATACTTTAAGTGGGATTCTTCTGAAGTGTCTGATATTCAGGGAAGATGATATGAGCTGCTTCAGGTGGATACTCCTAAACAGCTGCAGTTCCTCTTGTGTTCGCTGCCTTATTAGCACTTTCATTGCTGCTTCCATGTCTCCTGATGGATTCTGTAAGTGTTCCTGAGGATTGTCAATTTTTATTTAAATGTTCTTCTGCTGATCCTGCTGTGGTGTCGGTCTCTTCTGACAAACCTTCTAAGCTCTTGTTATCTTCCAAACATTTGCTTTCTGATAAGGATAAGTAGGGCAGTTGAGAATTGGTAAGAAAGTTTACAGTGCTTCTGCTTTGGTCTTTAGGGCTAAGTACCAGACCCATTTGACCAGGTAAGCTCTGGCCTTGATTGCTCAAGCTTGTCAGGTTACTTCTGACCTCCCTGATTCTGGAAGCAAATCCTCTGACTTATCTATTTTAAGTTCTGCTTCTCAAGTAGCTTGCTACCTCGCTACTGTATTAAGTGTAGCTATGATACTGCTGATGCCTCTTCCAGGGCTGCAGCTTTTGGGTGTGTCATGAGGTGTTATGACTTTGTCACAGGTCTTTGCCTGAGGACATCAAGGCCAAGTTGTTGGATGCTTCTTTGGATGATAATCATTTTTGTGACTGCTACTGATGACCTGTTTAAGTCTCCTCAAGAGAAAGGCAAAGCCTTGCAGGACCTTAAGCTATATTTTGTCTCTCCTGTCCCTAAGTTCCAGAGGCCTCAAGAGAAAGGCAAAGCCTTGCAGGACCTTAAACTATATTTTGTCTCTCCTGTCCCTAAGTTCCAGAGGAATTATCCTTCTAGATCTGCTTTTTTTCTCAGACAACCCAGCCAGGCCTCCAAGGGCAGGAAGGATGGTAGGCGGGGCCCCCTCTGCTAAGGATTCTCCGATCTCTGTAGTCCAGAAGCCTCCTTTATCTGATAAACCTGGTTCTCTTTGACAGTTTGCCCCCTCCCCTTCTCTTAGACCAGGTTTCCTTGTCCTTGTGGCTTTCCCTTTGTCTTCCAACTTGGATTTGCATCAGTTCAGACTCTTGGGTTCTTTCTGTCTACATCAGGATTACTTCATGGTATGGAAGTCTCTCACTCCCTTTTCAGGAACTTCTCAGCCTGCTCTAGTGCAACTTCCTCATTTCCTTGAGGTCCTAGGGTCCCTGATGAACGAAGGAACCATTCAACCTGTCCCCCACCCCAAGTGGAAAAAGTTTTTTTATTTCAGAATGTTTCTGGGTCCTCGAAAGAAAGGTGCTTGGAGACCAATTATGGGTCTCTCCCTGCTCAACACGTTTCTCAAGGTCTCCTCTGTACGGATGCTTACTCTTCAAACCCTGTTTCCACTTACTACCCCAGACTTTTCTAGTGTCTTTGGTTCTGAATGGTGCTTACCTTCATATTCCTATCCACCCTTTTTTCAGGAATTTTTTTACATTTCTTCCTTTCATTTTCAGTTCTTTGTTTTGCCCTTTGGCCTCTCCACTGCCCCAAGGGTATTCACAAAATGCCTAATACAAGGCATTCAGATTGTTCCTTATCTAGACAACCTGTTGCCTCAGGCACCTCCTCCCAGTTACCTGTTATAAGATCTGGAGTTCGTCTCTCTCTTCTTCAAAGTCTGGGGTTCACTGTCAACTTCCAAATGTCTGTCCTGACTACCTGTCAGGTGTGTCTAGGATGTAGGATTCGGAAAGTGCCAATGTTGGCCTTTCTTCCACCTCCAAAAGATTTTTCATTGACAGCATTCTTTCAGTCTGTTCTTCCTCTAACTTTCATGCCAGCTGGTGAGTTTCTTCAGGCCCCCGGGATTCATGGCCTCTTCTATTCCAGTGCTCCCTCTTGCCAGACCGCATATGCAGAAGCTTCAGTTGTACCTCAGATCAGTATGGTTGCAGCATTGCCACTCTCTGAATTTCAGTGTACCTCTCCTCCTTTGTCTGAATAAAGAATCTGAGTGGTGGATTCAGCAGTTTGCTCTCAACCCAGACTTACCCTTTCAGCCACCAATCCCTTCTCAAGAACTTTTCACTGATGCCTGTGATATGGGGTGGGGGGGCTTCATTTGGTCACCTGAAAGTTTAGTTTCTGGCTGCCCCATCAGAAGTCAAACCAGATCAAGATCAAGGAGATGAGAGCTCTGATTCTGGCCCTTCAAGCTTTTCACCCTCTGCATCTTTGCAACATTGCACTTGGAAGACTGTTTTGTTGCTGGCTGTTATTTCTGCTCGGAGGGTTTCTGAGCTCAAGGCCCTTATGGCTATGCCCCCCGGCCCCCCACAAACACACACAGATAAGGTGTCCCTTTGTACTTTTATGCCCAGGGTAGTGAATGAGTTGTCCTTTAATCAGTCATTACAACTTTCTTCCTTTTTCCCTTCTCCTCAGTCTACTAGTGAGAGGGTCTTCCATACCTTGGAGTTACACAGACAGCTCAGGTACTATTTGGATAAAACTAAGGCCATTCATAAGTCTGATAAGCTTTTTGTTTCCTTTCATCCAGGACATTGGGTTTGTTTGTTTCTAAGCAAACCATCTCTTCTTGGATATCTAAGGCCATTTCTCTTGGTTATATTTTTCATAGCAAATCTTTGTCCACGTCTGATGTTCATCGTGCATACAGCTGCAGTCATTACAGATGGGTTATCCTGCCGTCAGGCGGGTCCTCGGTCGGCCGAATTCCAAAGTCTAGGTCCGGCGTCGGTTGTCGTCGCTTCTTCCCTGACGTCAGTGCGGCGGGTATGCAGCCGACGCCATCTTCTTCAGTCTTTCTGGCTGCGTGGTGCCCGAAGCAGAAGCAGTTCGCAAGTGCCGGTCGGCCAGCTCCTGAGATTTACGAAAATATTTCAGCCGAAGTCTTCTTGAAAGCCAAGTACCCCGTTCGGGAAACTTTCCTTGCCTCAGACCGATGTCAGACAAAGTTAATAATTGCATTTCATGTGGGAAGCAAATACCGCATAAGGATTTCCACTCTTTCTGTATACCTTGCTTAGGCCCAGACCACGACGTCTCGGCCTGCCGTTTTTGTGCTAGATTCAACAAGCGCACTATTAAGCGCTGGGCGGAGTTCGCCCTTCACTATTTTGGTAAAAAAATTAATTATATTATGTTGTCGGATACTCCGACTCCAGTTTTGAGTAAAAGACGCAAAGATAAGGACCGACATATGAGGTCCGCACCGACTACTGACACCACGCTAAGGCCGACTACCAGTTCTCCGGTTCTCAGCGAGGCGCCTACGCAGCCCCTGAGTACCGATGCCACTACATTACCGGTGTCTTCAGTACCCGAGGTCACAGGCTCCTCGGCCCCCATTCCTACTGCAGATACAGACGCCACTCTTGGCGGGGAAACTCAGAGTTTAGACAGGCCTGCCATTTCTCAAGGTGTCGTCAGGCCTTCCTCCTTCTCTATTAAAGCTTTCACTAAATCTAAAGCAGCCATGGAAACCAAAGAACAGGGACCTCAGACCCCCTCTCAAGGCCCCATGCCTAAAAAACAGATGCTCAAAATGGCTGAGGATTTGATTACTCTTATCAGGGGTTCTCAACCCCCCTCTGACAAAAGGCCCAGATTAGAGGAAGACTACCCTTCCTCAGATCAAGCCTCTATTACCTTTGAACATTCTGAGGACCAGGATTATGCCTATTCTCCTTTCGAAGACTCTGATGCAGAGGAGTCTATTCCCTCGGTCTCCCCCCCTGAGGACTACTCATTTGGGGAAACCCTACATACATTGAGGGAACACTTTCACTGGGAAGGCCAAGATTACTCAGATTCCAAAAAAAGGCTCAGGGATTTTCTTTTGCTCCCCCAGCATAGGCCCCTGGCTATCCCTCCTGTTTTAGATATATTGGATGAAATGTACACAGAAACCAGCCTTAATCCAGATTCTTTGCCTCCAGCTCCTGTTAAACCAGACAGGTATTACCGGGTTCCTGATTCTCACCAGTTCCTATACAAAAGCCATACTGCTGACCCAGAAACTATTTCACAGGGTCCCAAGGGAATTAAGGCCTCTACTGCTAAAAACCCATTACCTTCAGAGAGAGATTCCAGAGCTTTAGAAAGGTGGGGGGAAAAGGTGTACACCTCGGCCACTTTAACCATGAGGGCATTAAACTGTCAGTTCCATATGTTAAAGTATCAACAGTTTTTGTTATCTCAGTTGAAAAGCAAAATGACACATCCAGAACAACCAGATTTAAAAGAGTTGCAGGATTTGTTGCATGGTGCAGAGCAAGTGGGTAAACATACCTTGCAGTGTGGTTTTGATGCTTTAGAGGCCTCATGTAGAGCTGCTGTTATGGGGTCTGTTATACGTAGGCATGCTTGGCTCAAAGAGCAAGCCTTACCAGATCATGTCAAAGCTAAATTATTAGATGCACCTCTTCAAAAAGATGTATTGTTTGGTGTTAAAGCTGAGGAGGTTCTAAAGAAAATGGAGGAAAAAGCGAAATCAATGCAAACAGTGAAAGATTTCCTGCAGGTACAACCTCCACGTTTCAGCAGAAACTGGCCTTCAGAAAATTGGTCCTTTCCAGCCACAGACAGACCTCAAAGTGGCAGATACAGACGCCCAAGGGGTAGAGAGCAACCTCAAGGATCTTTCAGAGCCAGACAATGGCAAGCACCAACCCCAAGAGGTGGAGAAGATAGATCACAGTCATTTAGAAAACAGTCACAATGACTTCCCCCTATACCTGCCAAGCAAAGCTTTAATGGCAGCACCTTTGGGCGGAAAACTGGCATTATTCTCAAAAAATTGGCATATTGTTACAAAGGACAAATGGATTCTGGACATTATAGTCAGAGGCTACAGGTTCCACTTTCACACCCTTCCAAAAATGAGAGGCATGCCAAACCTGCCACAAAATCAAAGGGCAGAGGCACAAAAACAAATTTCAGCTCTCATGGACATGAAAGCGATTCAAGAGGTACCTGCAAAAGAACAATGTCAAGGGTTTTATTCCAGACTATTCCTGGTACCAAGGAAAGACAAAGATTGGAGACCTATCTTAGACCTATCCATCCTAAACACATATCTACAGGTACCAAAATTCAAGATGCTCACATTACAGCAGCTTCTTCCCATGCTGGGCAAGGAGTCTTGGCTGGTAACAGTGGACCTCAAGGAGGCATACCTACATGTCCCTATCAGACAAGATTGCAGAAGATACCTCAGATTTCTTGCAGGTTCAACCCATTATCTATTCTCTGCATTGCCCTTTGGCTTATCTACTGCGCCCAGAGTATTTACGAAATGCCTGGCATCAGTAACCGCCTTCTGCAGACTACAAGGAATACAAATCTACCCATATCTGGACGACTGCCTGATCCAAGCGGACAGCAAGGACATACTACTGAAACACCTGGCGTTTGTAATAAAACTGTTGAACTTTCTGGGATACACAGTCAACAAAAAGAAATCAAAACTAATACCCTCTCAACAAATAATTTTCCTGGGTGCCAGCTTGAATACAACCACCCAGATGGCCTACCTCACGCCAGACAAACAAGGGCAACTGTCTCAATACTTCAGCAAAATGGCAACCTTCACCAGGCTGACTGCAAGGAAAGTCCTGCAGGCTCTGGGATTCATGGCATCTTGCATCCTACTAATCCCATGTGCAAAGCTGCATATGAGGAAACTTCAATGGTACCTAAAAAACTTATGGTCTCAACACAGCCACAGCTTGGAAACAATTATACCACTCATTCCATGCCTTCAAAAGGAATTTCTGTGGTGGGCTCAAGCATGCCAAAGAAACACAGGTCTCCCTTTCTGTGTATCTCAAGCAACTCAAATCATCACAACAGACGCCTCAGACTATGCCTGGGGAGCACACATGACAGATCAGTGCATTCAGGGAAAATGGTCCCAAAACGAGAAGCACCTACACATCAACCAAAAGGAAATGCTAGCCGTGCAAAATGCTATTATGACCTTCAAAGACCTACTGCATCCAGGCCAGCTATTGATAAGGACAGACAACACCACAGTGATGTGGTACATAAACAAACAGGGGGGAACTCATTCATACCCCCTGTGCAGGCAAGCCATGACCCTATGGAACACAGCACTGGAATTGCAAATTCAACTACAGGCACAATTCCTGCCAGGGAAGGAAAACACACTGGCAGACAGCCCAAGCAGAAATATGACAGATCCACACGAATGGAAGTTGCATCCTCAAGTTTTCACAAAGATAACTCAGGCATGGGGACAGCCAGACATAGATCTCTTTGCTACCCACAGAAATTACCAGTTGAAAAAATTCTGTTCAAGGACCTGTCATCCACAGGCCTGGAAAGTGGACGCACTTTCTTTCAATTGGACAACGTTGACAGTCTATGCCTTTCCGCCTCTTCCTCTGCTGCCCAAAGTTCTATTAAAAGCCAGAGCAGAGAGGCCAAAAATGATTCTCATTGCTCCAGACTGGCCAAAACAACACTGGTATCCACTCCTGAAGAGCCTGACACATTCCCCACCATAGATCCTACCTCTAGTCCCTCTTCTGTTGTCCCAGCACAACTACAAAACCCTTCACAGCCAGCTCAAAACCCTAAATCTAGCTGCATGGAGAATTCCTTGATTTCCCAACAGACCCTCCTCTCCAAGGAGGTGCAGGATGTCATCTTGGAGACCAGAAGACCTTCTACTAGAAAAGCCTACTCCGCCAAGTGGAAACGATTTTGTGCCTGGAATCAAGAAAAGGGCCAGAATCCTTGGGTAATAAATTTACCTCAAATTTTACAGTACCTAGCTGAGATGTTAAACAGTGGACTTTCCTTCTCCTCCATCAAAATCCACACTTCAGTCATTTCTGCACAATACAACACAGATCCTCCTTTATTCTCTCATCCTCTCTTAAGGCAGTTCCTCAGAGGGGCAAAGAATATAAAACTCCCAAGGAAAACACCAGTCCCTGCTTGGGACTTCAACTTCGTATTGGAAAAGCTGACCCTTCCTCCCTTCGAGCCAGCTTCTTCAACAGAACTTCAATACTTGTCATGGAAAACAGCCTTCCTTCTGGCTATCACCTCAGCACGCAGGGTTTCGGAGCTACAGGCCCTCATGGCTGTGCAACCTTTCATCATTTTCTATCAGGACAGAGTTTCCTTACGAACCAACCCTACCTTTATGCCAAAGGTAGTATCCAATGTAGCTTTGAATCAGACTATCCACTTACCTACCTTTTATCCTAATCCACAAAACAAAGGAGAAAGACTACTACATTCCTTGGACATTCACAGACAACTTTGTTATTATTTGGACAGGACAAAGCCATTCAGGAAATCCGAGCAACTCTTTGTGTTGTATGCTACAGGTGCTCAAGGAAAGGCTATTTCCAAACAGACAATCTCAAAATGGATAGCCCACTGCATACGCTTTTGGTACTCATTTCATGGAAAAACTGTGCCTACATGCATCAGATCCCACTCCACCAGGGCCACAGCTACCTCCGCAGCTTTCCTCAGGGGGGTCCCTATCAAGGACATTTTGGAAGCAGCCACTTGGAGTTCAGTGCACACTTTCTCCAAGCACTATCATCTTCCACTATACTCTAAATCTAGAGCGGGATTTGCCACAGCAGTCTTGCAGGGCATCCTTGCTCCTCCTAGTTCCACTTAGTGCCTGCCACCCCTACTTAGCTTTGGGATTCTTCCCATCTGTAATGACTGCAGCTGTATGCACGATGAACATAGTACAATTTTGTACCTACCATAAATGTAGATGTTCGAGTGCTCATACAGCTGCAGTCCAGGTTACCCCCCCTTAGGACAGGCCTTATGACAAACACCTTCTCATACAACCTATTTGGGGTATTCTTTTATGGTGTATTTGCTTGCAACTAATGTTTTTTGATTATTCTATATTGCATGATTACATATATTTATGTTTTGCCTTCCTTCTGGGGGCACCTGACATCTGGGGCAAGAAAAACTGAAGAAGATGGTGTCGGCTGCCTCTTTTATACCGCTGCCGCACTGACGTCAGGGAAGAAGCGACGACAACCGACGCCGGACCTAGACTTTGGAATTCGACCGAGGACCCGCCTGACGGCAGGATAATCCATCTGTAATGACTGCAGCTGTATGAGCACTCGAACATCTACATTTATGGTAGGTACAAAACTGTACTTTAGAGCTCATTCCACTAGGGCTGTTCTGGTGCTTTCTTCAAGGGGATGGACACCAGTTTCATCCTTGAAGCTGCTACTTGGTCTTCAGTTTATACCTTACTAAGCATTATATGTTGGATATGGTTTCTTGTGCCAGAGCAGGTTTTGCTAGTATCATTTTATATGGGTTTGAGGGCTGTTCTTAGCCTTCCAACTCCCTTTCTGTTTTTTGAACTTCTTTACTCTCCTTAACATTAATAATACTACAGTAGTGATATAGGACGACACAGGGCAGCCACGGTGGTGCAGCGGTTAGCGTTGCCGCCTCATAGCAAGAGGCTCTCCGGTGTGATTTTCGGCTGGGGTGCCTTCTGTGCAGAGTCTGCATGTCCTCCCTGTGGTCGTGTGGGTTTCCTCCGGATGCTCCAGTTTCCTCCCACATCCCAAGGACATGCAGTAGATGGATTGAACACTCTAAATTGGCCCTAGGTGTGAGTGTGTGCATGTGTGTGCCTTCTGTGGAAGGTTGGGCGCCGGGCTGGCAACTCTACACAGTAAAACTCCACTGCCAATCATGAGCGGACAGATGATCCGCTGTGGCGACCCTTAACAGGGAAAAAGCCGAAAGAAGAAGAAGTGGTGATATAGAAGGACACAATACAGTTGTGTAAAATCTTACCCGTTACAGTAGATGTCCTCATTTTCACTGTTGCAGTATCCATTCCCTCCTTCCAAACCCCTGTTCCGGTTTTTGTTCCACATTCTATTCTGGCTGAGGGTTCCCATTTTTAATTTGCATTTTTTCCTTCTGGATGTGCATGGACTCCTTTGTCCTATGGAGACTGTTCTGTTCTGGGGCAATTCAGTTCGGAGTAACTGTGTTTTCACATTGTTTGTATGCTATATGCTCTGTGCTGGGAGTATATGTGTGATGTACGGCACATACAAGATCTGCTTTTGTATACTGGCCAAATGTCGGACCACCCTGTGTGGGAGATCCCCAACATTAAGAATACTGCAACAGTGAAGTGAAGGACATCTATTGTTGTGGTAAGATGTTACACAACTGTACTTTCTGAAGGACGTTTCCTGCTGTCATCACCTATGCCCAGCAGATTTCTGAGCTCCATGATCTTGTGTTGTTAGAGCTATAGCTTGTTTTCTCTATATATCCCATCTTCTGTATTCCTGCAACTTTTGGAGTTTGCGGGACACTATTTAGGATTCCACTCATAGTCCATGTACTGCAGGTAGTCCCTTCAAAATAAGATGTAGCAGCCATGCAAGTGCTCACTATATTATCTGATCTCTGCATTTGATGCGTTGTTCCCTCCCTTCCTTCATCCCCTTGTGTAGGATGCTGTGCTGCAGCAGTTTGGTGGCAAGGAATTAAAATAAAACTTGTAATTTGTATCCTTGTCAGTTGATATTTTCTTTACATTACATCTGCTAGATGACAGTGAGATCATAAACCTGCGTAGTTCACCTTTTAAATTTGACATGCTACCTACATTCATTCCTGATGTTCACCTCACTACTTTCCACCTGTCCCATATCTTCTTGAACGTCTCTGTGAATTCCAACTCAGCTACCCATTCCTATAGCCCAGTCCTCTCCATCAAATACCTTTACTCTGGAGAGTCATTTGATATGTTTGCTGCCAGTGCTTCTTCCCCTTTTGGTCCTCATTTAGGATGACCTTTTCACATATCCCTGGCTTGATAGAGGTGCACATATTCAGCTTCCCATGCATCCTTCTAGCCCCTTTCATCTGGACTCCTTATTATAGACTAGTTTCCCTCTGCTGTAAGGCTTCCTGAACTGCATAGATTGCTAAGATGAGTCAGATCAGGGCCTGCTAGAGAAGAGACATTACCTCTGTGTCTGCTCTGAGGTGTAACCCCACTGTTCTGTTTGCTTTGCACCCCCCCCCCATTCCTCTCCTGGCTGATCAGTCAAGATGAGATCAGTATTTCAAGACCACTTTCTTGCTTTGTTGGTATTTGTTCTGTTCTCCCTCACATGGTACTTTACATGAGGGTGTCTGTTGCCAATTTGCAGTACTTTGTATTTGGGTGCATTGAACTTCATTTGCTGTCTTCTTGCTTGCTCAGCCTCCCTAGATCCTTCCTTAGACTTCCTCTACCATCTTCCACTACTGCAACTAAATTTGTGTCATTAGAGAAGACTGTTCCTGTTCACTTTTCCCTTAGATAAGGCTGAATTGAACATACCGAAGAGTACAAGACCCTGTACCAACCCCTGTGGTACTTCATTAATTCACTTTCCTTATTCCTGACAGTGACTTTCTCATCAGAACCGCGTGACCCCTACCTTTCACCCATGCAGTAATCCAGTTCCTCATTCTCAGTACTACACCCTAGCTGCCCCAGCTTTTGTAGCAGACACTTCTGTGGGACCAAATCAAAGGTCTTGATAAAGTTCAGGTGAATGCCATCTGCCAGCACTCCCTTGTTAGGTTCTTCTGTAATGTAGTCATAAAACTGGATCAGGTTAACAGCCTTGCTTTGAAGGTTGTTGTTCTCTAGGAAAACAGTTTCCTTATTCAGTGCTGTTGGGTTTCCAGGCTTGTAGTCCCCCCATGTTCTTCCTGTTCCTCCATACACTTGTATAAGGGTACCAGACTTGCCTTCCTGCAGTCCTTTACTCTTCTCTATTGTTCAGTAATCTGTTTAAGGTCTCTGCTAGGGGATTTGCTGGCACATTACCCAGATTCCTGAGAATCCTGTGAGGAAACCTATCTGGTAAGGACCTTTGAGACAGCCATACTGGCCCCTGTAATTCATACCACCTTAGGACAGCCCCCCCCCCCCTGCCCCAAAACAGACCAGGATGTTGCCCTGTGTGACCAAACAAATCTACTTAAGATACTATGAATTCCATTATTTTATGAGCTTCTGCATTCATGAAAACACACTGCTAATACATAGATGTACAAGTAAATTCAGCAAGAAACACCTTTGGTGGAATTAGAAAAATAGTACCGTACACCAACTGAAGTTCAATGCGCCCAAATACAAAGTACTGCAAATTGGCAACAGACACCCTCATGTAAAGTACCATGTGAGGGAGAACAGAACAAATACCAACAAAGCAAAAAAAAGAAAGTGGTGATGAATCTCATCTTGACTGATCAGCCAGGGAGCCTGTGGTCCTGCCAGGGTTTTGTTTACTTCGGTGTAACCTAAGGGAAGGGGATGAAGATGGAAGTATTCTTGATAATCTGAGAAGGGACTGTTTACCATGAGTTCTAGCTTTCCCACTGATTTTTTTGCCTGATTGTGAATGTTTAGTCAGAAAGGCTTATGTTATAGTCATTCCTACAGACCTCGAACAGCCTGATCTAGAGAACTTGGGATATCAGCGTAGTGAGAAATTATTGCAGTCCCAGCAGAGAGGGCTTCTCCTGTGTGGAAAGAAGACTTGACTGCCTTTTCCTGAAGGCTTAGTATTCAGGTAGTGGTGATCAGGCCCCCAGATCTCCAGAGAGACATTTGGGAGGTCCTTGAAGCTACCAGGAAGCCCTCCACAAAGGCTGTATGGGCAGTAGTGTTAAACCAATTTTAAGCTGTAAAGATTTCTTGAACCTCGCCTCTCTTTTGATATTTGGCTGGCTCAGCCCATTTCAGACATCTGTTTGACACAAGCTTCAGTTATTTCATCAGGTTTCATGTTTCAACCTTGATTGTCTTTCAGGATCCACTGTCTGGTGTTTGTTTCAACAGGATCTGGTGAAGCACAATATATTAAAATGGTATTGAACTGTTTCAACAGACTTGAAATTCCTGTTCTGGAAATTTTTTTCCTAGATAACATGCAGCTCAAAGGCATAGGGGAAGGTACTGTCACTTGTAAAGAATCCTCCGATACTAACAGCAGTCAGAGTCAGTACTGTGTGAAATAGGTTTTATCTGCATTCTCCACTTTGCTCTGTTCTCAGGCTGGCAAATGGATTGCAAAGTAGCAGCCGACTGAACCCTAGTCATAACCTACTTACTCTTCCAGCATCTTTCTACCCACTTGTTTCTTCACAGTGGAGTCACTTTAAAAATAAATTGGCATTTGCAGTATGAACATATGAGGTGCTTATTGTTAGTGCCAGTGAAGTATTTTTGGGATAGTTCAGCACTTGCGCCCAACTACAAAAGCAAGTACTTTCTGCAGGTTTGTTTTACATTGAATTAGTAACCTACAACCAAAGAGATATGCTGACATGTTCCACTCTTTGCATATTACCAACATATATGACACAATCTAGGGAACACATGGGACATTTTTATTAGGAGTACAAAAATGTATGTAGGCATTGCCAGATGTAAAAATGTAAATTTATGGAGTAGACTCCCACTTCATGTCACACAGAGCACCTCATTGGCCCTCTTCAAGCGCAGTCTGGACGATTGGATGGGTAACTGTAAATTTGCCCAGGGGGTTCCACCTGTTTCCCTCTTGGACAGGGGCAATAGGTGCTGATCATGGAAATAAGGGTAGAACTTGGCTAGGCTTGTAAGGGCTCTAGGGCCAGTAGCCTAGAAACTTCCTATGAGTCTATGTGTTAAAACTTTTGTAAGGTGGCGATATGAACTGGCAGAAATTGGAAGTTTAATGACATGAATGATGAACAGGTAAGGGAAATAATGACTGGGATGATTGATTTAGAAGTGTTTGAACATTTACAACTTGAAATTAATCAAGAAAAATAATACGTTATCTTTTGTAAGAAACACATAATGCTAATTTAAACATGGCAAATGATGTGTGTGAGGTAAAACGCACAGTTTATGGTAAGTTTTTATAAAAATATTTAATTTCAGTTAAATTAAATAAATGTTCAAGAAGCAGAGAGTAAGTCTGATCATTACCTCATTGAGTCCGATCAGTGTAGTGTATGTGGAAGGAATGTAGGAGGCTTATCCACTAGCTGACATTTTAAAACAAGGTTAATTAAGGAGGTTACCTCTGAAAATAAAAATAAGATTAAATAGGGACTATGTGCCATGGGTTCTAGCTTTCCCACTGCTTTTTTGTGTGATTGTGAAGGTTTGATCAACAAGGGTAAGATTTGTTATGGTCATTCATGCCTATCGTGAAGGGCCTAATCTAGAAGCCATCAGATATTAGCTTGGTGAGATTATTGTAGAGAACTTTTTCCTGGGTTCGATCAGTATTGTGTCTGATGTTTGAAGCAGACTGGCAAGTTAAAATTTCTATTCAAGAAACTCCTGTGAGTGCCAAGATAAATACAGGGCCACTGTTAAATGCTACATGTAAAAGTTTCTTAAAGCATTTGCATTTTCTTGAAGCAGATGCTGAAATTTGTAACCCTTCAGGCAAACTCAAATGTATTTGTAGATTTGTAGCAATGTCCGAGTGGAAGGGGCAGAAGTATGAGTTTTGATTTTGTATGCTGTATCATCAGTACATAATCTGCTCAGCAGAGCTATAGCAAGAAAAATGGGCTTGATTGTTAGAATAAATGAAGTCTGTGTAGATGTGTTTAGTGAAGTTGGCCTGCTTGATTATGAACCAGTAAAATAAAGCTAAAACCAAATGCTGTTCCATGTGCCTTGACCACACCCAAGAGAGTGCTGTTTCCTCTGCTGCCTAAATTAAACAGAATTTAATGAAAGTAATGCCAAGTCTTTGCAGAAAGTGTAACTGAGCCAGCTGAGTGATATGATAGCCTTCTTTTCCCTTGTTGCAGCATTCATAACATGGGAGAGATCCCTGCCTAGGCATCTGGAACGTCCGGCCAGTATACCAAAGACTTAACTGCAAGGTACATGCGTCATTGCACATAAAACAGCCAACGTTGGCCATAAAAGTGACATCTGCACATACCATCCTCAGAACTATTGTGCCACCAGTCTAAATGACAGCTTCCATTGTTCATCTGATCACCGAAAGTTTTTTCTACAATTCAGTTAAGTGCCTCATTGGGGAAAACCTTATTACACTTTTGCTACTGCATGCCTGTTAAAGGTTAATGTCATCCAAGAAGGGCAAGTGCCACTGTGGAAGACAGATTCCACACAAAGGCAACCACGACCAGTGTCTTTTCTGTTTGTGGTCCGATCACGACTACAAGGCCTGTTCCATCTGTCAGGCTTTCATCCCTAAAACACTCCTCAGTTGTCTGTCCACCCTTAACATATGTCTTGAAAACCAGAGAGTAAAGCAGCTAGCGCTAGGTATGGAAGGTACTCCAGATCCGTCGGGTGAGCCCCTGAAGAAGGTGAAAAAGTTAAGGCCTGAATCTTCTGCTGCACCTCTGATCCCAGACGTCCCGCTAGAGGCCATTGAAGGCCCAGAGGTACATATGGTGTCAGGTCCACCTCCTTCAGCAGGTATTGATTTAGAAGCCGCTAGGGAGGGTTCCTTCAGCACGTCCGCAGAGGTATAACAGGTGTCCGTTATGGATGGTAAGGGGGAACCATGACTCGCTTCTTCAAACATTCCTTGTAGTACCTCTCCTGCCCCTTCCATTGAGGTTTTGCCACTGTCTAGTCCAGAGCCTAGGCCTACATCAACCCATCCCCCCAGCCTAGGGTAGGCCTTCCTTTCAAGAGAAAACACAAACAAAAACACGCGTCTCCTAGTCAGGAGCCTTCCCCAGACTGGCAAGCCTTTTCTCAAGGGATTTTGAATGCCTTCCTGGCCTTACACTCCACCAACCTCCTGCCCTCAGATAAGGACAGTAAAATAATGGAGAGAATTGAATAAAAGGTCTACATCTATTCTATTATGGCTTTTACTGCCATTAATTACCAGACACACATATTCTGGCCCTACTTTCACATGGCTGTAAGTTGCTGACAGATCTCCCAGACTCTGCAGCAAAATCCCAGCTTTCTTCCCTCTTAGCAGTTTCATCCCAGGTTAATAGGCATTCCATAAAATGCAGGTATGACGCAGCTGAGGTATCTGCAAGATCAGCATCTGGTTCTGTCCTCAGAAGATATTCCTGGCTGAGATTGCAGCATTTGCCTGAGGATTTAAAGGCCAAACTTGTGGTTGCACCACTGGACAGTACTATTGTATTTGGTTCTAGTGCTGCAGCCCTCCTTAAATCCCTTCAAGAGAAAGGAAAAAAGTTCAGGAGTTTAAGCATATTTTTGTCTCCCCAGTTCCTAAATTTCATAGGAACTACCCTCCTAGACCTAATTTTGTAAGGAGAAAGACCCATGCACCTTCCCAACAACACAAGAAGGGCATACACAGGCAGAAGCCTCCTAGTTCTCAGCCATCCTGTGCTCAAAAGGCCCCTTTTCAGACAAGCCAGGTAGTCTGTGACAACCTGGCAACTTTCTTAGAAATCCCTCTTTACCAGTGCCTTCCTCATTTCCTTTCAAAATGGATAAGCATTACCACAGACAAATGGGTCCTGCCCGTTGTACAAGGAGGTTACTACATGACTTGGAAAACCACTCCTTCCTTCCTTCATGGGGATCCCACACCCCCCAAAGGATCAGATCCACCTTTTCCCTCCAGTCATTCAAAACTTGCAAACACAAGGAACCATACTGGAGGTTCCCTCATTGGTGCTTTTCCAAGATGTTCTTAGTTCCCAGGAAAGATGGTCCTTGGAGACCAATTTTAGACTTGTCCCAATTCACTCTGTTCCTTCAAGTCACTACCTTCAGGATGCTCATCCTGCAAACTCTGTTTCCACTCTTGCTACTTCAGGCTTACTTGGTTTCCTTAGGCATAAAGGATCCATACCTTCACATTTCCATCCACCCTCTATTCAGGAAATTCTTACATTTTTCTGTTGCTTCCTCTTATTTTCAGTTCTGTGCTTTGCCCTTTGGACTCTCTATGACTCCAATGGTATTCACAAAGTGTTTGGCTCCTGTCATTCCCTTTTGCAGACTCCAGGGAATTCTCAGCTACTCTTACCCATACAACATGTTAATTCAAGCAGAACATCCAGACACTATGCAACAGAGCCTTCAAACCACCATCTCTTTGCTCCTCTGTCTGGGATTCATCCTCAACTACAGCAGGTCTTCCCTTTTTTCTCCTCAGGACCAGGTTTTCCTAGGTTGCAGGATAAGGACAGACTTATGATGCCTTTTCTGCCTTTACAAAAGGTGCAGTCGCTTGCAGACTTACTTCCAACAGTTGCTTCCTCTGTCCTTTCTGACTGCCAGGGATGCTAAGGTTCATGGCTTCGGTTATAACAATGCTGCCCCTAGCCAGACTCCACATGCGAAAGTTCCAGTGGTACTTGAAAACACTCATCCCAGCATGTTCATCCTCTAGAGTTTGTCCTTCCGCTTCTTCCTTGCTTAAAGAAGGAATTGCTTTGGTGGATTCAACAAATTTCGAAGAATCTAGGACTCCCCCTGTAGCCACTTCCTCCAGTACAAGAAATGTTTCACAGATGCTTCAGCTCTGGGGAACCTAGAGGTCCAAGGCCTATGGTTTCCCCCCATAAGGAAACAATACATGAACATCAAAGGGATGAGGGCTCTGATCCTGGCCCTTCAAGTGTTCAGGTCATGTCTTCTACCAGGCCCTTTGAAGCTGTTCACAGATAACACAACTCTTCTCTAGTGTGTGAACAAGCAGGGGAAACAGTGTTCTCTAGTGTGTGAACAAGCAGAGGAAACAGTGTTCTCGACTCTGCAGATGAGCAATCTCCCAGGCTTGGATTGCTAATCAAGCAAAGGTAAATTTGACAGCTGTTTATATTCCCTCAGCTCAAAATGTTCAGGCAGACACACTGAGCAGATCCATGACACAAGCCCACAAATGGATGATCCACAGGGATGTGTTTCTTGACGTTCTTCACCAGTGTGGTACACTTAAAATAGATCTAGTTGGAAGTCATCTAGTCATAGGGGAGGCAAAGTTTTGTGTCAGAATCCCACACCCTCTGGAATGTGGGACACCCTGTCATTCTCATGGAAGGGGTTGTTTCTGTACACATTCCCCCTTCCCCCTAATTCTGAAAGCTCTGCTGAAGATACAGAAAAACAAACCAAAAATCTTGTTGGTGACCCCTTTTGGCCAAGACAGCATTGCTTCCCTCTCCTTCTGCAATTAGCCAAGGGTAATCATCACAAGTTATCTCACAGGGTGGATCTACTCACACAGGACAAGGGATCTCTCATTCACCCACATTTAGCAAAACTGAACCTGACCTTGTGGGTGATAAGCTTCTGATTCCTTTCAGATGCTGCTTCTCTGAGGATGTGCTTCTAGTTCTGCAGGAAGCCAGGAAACCTAATACAAGGAGATCCTACTTGTGCAAGTGGAAGAGGAAGTTCATCGTGTTTCACTGTTGCAGTCCTAACAAATGGGTTATCTGGTTCCCGGTAGCCCTCAGTCGGCCAGAATACCAAAGGTAAGTAAAAATTACGTCGGTTGCAGTCAGTTGTAAAGGATGTCAGGATGTCCGATACAAAAGGAGGCAGCCGACGTCACTTCCTCAGTCTTACTTGCTGCGGAGCATGAAGCAGAAGCTTTTCATGCACAAGTGTCGGTTGGCAGTTTACCTTTGTTGGTTTCCAACTACAAGAGTTGAAGTCTACTACAGCTAAGTACCCCATTGGGTATCCTCTTTTCTTGCCTTAACGAATGTCAGAAAAAGTTAATAATTGCCTTACCTGTGGAAAGCAGATTCCCCATAGAGATTTTCATTCCTATTGCATTATTTGTTTAGGCCTTGACCACGACGTTCCTAAGTGTGATCTCTGTGCCTCCTTTAATCCGCATACTATCCATCGTCGGGCTAAGAGTTTGGCTAGGCATTTTGGAGTTTGGCCTCAGTGTGTTGGTATGGCGTCCGCCGGTCTTCAGGCTTCGGATGTTCCGAAGAAACGTAAGGATAAGAACCGCGACAGGCCTCAGAAAGCGAAGTCCTTGGATGATGTTAAGTTGGTCGTCAGTCAGGCAGTAGCCAGTGAGACACCTTTGCAGTCCGCAGATGTATAACCGCAGGCCTTGATTGAGTCCGAGTCCCTTAGGCCTTCGGCCTCCGTTTTGCCTTCTGACCTGTCGCCGGTCGCCTCTTCTGCTGGAGACGGAACTGCTAAGCTGACTTCGTTGTCCGAGGCCTCCATTTTGCATTCTGACAGCAAACTTCTGCCTTCAACCTCTGCTGCAACTTCGGCAGTTGCCAGGCCTCCTGACTCCTTCAGGCTTGCAGGTAAATCTCCCATTCGTAAGCCTGTGAAAAGGCAGGCTCCAGCTTCTTCTTCCCCTCAATCCCAAATGGTTAAAATGGCTAATGATTTGTTGACTTTTATTAGGGGGTTCTCAGCCTCCTCCTTCTAAAAGGAGTAGGGATGTTTCTCCTGAGGTTTTGTCCTGCTCAGGTTCTGATTCTTCCAGCATTTCTGCTGAAGAAGAGGAATTTTCTCAGGCTTTTTCTCCTTTTGAGGATTCAGATGCAGAGGAGTCCATCCCTTCATCCTCTCCTCCAGAGGATTTCTGTTTTGGTGATACTTTAAATACCCTCAGAGAACATTTTAAATGGGAAAGTCAGGATTATCCCCAATCCAAGAAACGGATTAGGGAGTTTCTGGATTTACCTCAGCATAAGCCTCTTGCTATTCCCCCTGTGTTGGAAGTTTTTGATGATGTTTTTCTGGAAAATTCCTCGTCTCCAAATTCAGTTCCTCCTGCTCCCAGGAAACCTGACAGGTACTACAGAGTTCCTGACTCTCATCTGTTTCTTTTCAGGAATCCGTTGGCGGATCCAGAGGTTATTTCTCAGGGCCCTAAAGGAGTTAAGGCCACTGTTACCAGGATTCCTGTTCCCTCTAACAGGGAGTCTAGGAACCTAGATAGGTGGGGCAAGAAGGTTTATACCTCTGCCACCCTAGCTATTAGGGCTACCAATTGTCTTTTTCATATGCTGAAGTACCAGCAGCACACCTTGGAGGCTGTTAAGTCTAGGATAGCAAGTGTACCTCTTTTGGCAGAGAGTAAAGACATGCAGGATTTACTGAATTCTACCAGTCTGGTCAATAAGCATTCTTTGCATTGTGGTTTTGACATCCATGAGGCCTCCAGCAGGGCTACGGTTACTGGATCTGTTATTAGAAGGCACGCTTGGCTCAGAGAATAGCCTCTTCCAGAACCTGTCAAGGCTAAGCTTTTGGATGTACCTTTGCATAAAGACAGTCTTTTTGGGAGCAAAGCAGAGGAGGTACTGAAGAAGATGGAGGATAAGGCCAAGTCCATGCAAACTGTTAAGGATTTTCTGCAAGTACAACCCCCTTGCTTTAGCAGGAATTACCCTTCCAAGAGTTGGACCTTTCCTGATACCAGCAGACAGAACCATTCCAGGGCTAGCTAGGTTACAAATCTTCTAGGGGGCAGGCGGCTACCCCTCAAAGGTCTAGGCGTTGGCAGGCTTCCACTTCTAAGGGAGGAAGCTCCAAACCTGCATCTCAGTCAAAACAGGAGAGTCCTTTAGGGGGACGGTTGGCCCTTTTTGCAGATGTCAGGGCCACTATCACAGACAACAAATGGTTGCTCAGAACGGTGTCCCTAGGGCACAAGTTTTCTTTCCGCACCTTTCCAGTTCTGAAGGGATTCCCAGACGTTCCTCCAAACCAAAGGGCAGAAGCAAAAAAACAAATTTTGTCTCTGTCTCATCTGGGAGCAATAGAATCAGTTCCTACTCAGCAGGTAGGCCATGGCTTTTATTCCAGGCTTTTCCTAGTTCCAAAAAAAGAAGGCACCTGGCATCCTATCCTTGATCTTTCCATTCTGAACTCTTTTCTAGTAATTCCAAAGTTCAGAATGCTCACTCTGCATCAGTTGCTACCACTGCTAGAAAAGGACTCCTGGCTGGTAACCTTGGATCTCAAAGAGGCTTATCTGCACATTCCTATCAGGGAAAGTTGCAGGCAGTACCTTCATTTCAGAGTGGGCGAGCAACATTACCAATTCTCTGCACTGCCCTTTGACTTATCTACTGCTCCCCAGTGTCTTCACGAAGTGCCTGGCCCCAGTCATTGCTTTTTGCAGGCAGAAGAAAATTGAGATTTACTCATACTTGGACGACTGTCTGATTCAAGCAAGTTCTCAGGAACAGCTATTAAAGGATCTGGAATTCATAAAGACTCTTCTCTCTTCCTGGGTTACACTCTCAACGTGGAAAAATTGAGAATGGTACCATCCAAGGAGATAACATTCCTGGATGCGAGTCTGAACACAGCTGCCCAGATGATATATCTCACCCAGGAGAAGCAGACAACTCTTTTTCAGTTTACTTCAAGGACTTGGCAAGCCTGTCCCAGCTCCCTGCAAGGAAATACCTGCAAGCTCTGGGATTCATGGCATCTTGTATTCTCATGATTCCATATGCAAGACTGCAAATGAGGAAATTGCAATGGTACCTCTAGAACATTTGGTGTCAACACACAGAGGACCTGGATATGATGATTCCTCTGCTTCCATCTCTGCAGACAGAGTTTCTATGGTGGGCAACAGCCTGTCTACAAAACAAAGGCATGCCTTTTCGGACACCTCTTGCCACAAAAGTTCTGACTACAGATGCATTGTACTACGCCTGGGGAGCACACCTGGATGGCAGATGCATACAGGGAAGTTGGAACGCCCAGCAGATGCACCTGCACATAAATCTAAAAGAGTTGATTGCAGTTCAGCAGGCCTTATTAGCTTTCAAGCATCTTCTTTCTCCAGGGACCCTGCTGGTCAGGACAGATAACACCACGGTCATGTGATACTTAAACAAGCAGGGAGGGACTCACTCTTACCCCACTGTTGAGGCAAAGAATGAATCTTTGGTCCATGGCAGCATCCCTGGACCTGTATCTCCTAGCTCAGTTTCTTCCAGGAAGGCTCAATGTTTTGGCAGACCAGTTGAGCAGGCAAACCCTGGATCCTCACGAGTGGCAGCTAAACAGAGCAGCCTTGTACAGCATTATTCAACATTGGGGCATGCCTCAGGTGGATCTTTTCTCCTCCGCAGACAACTATCTGCTACCTCTCTTTTGCACCAGACAGCAGAGCCTGGAAAGTGAATGCTCTGTCCTTCCCTTGGACGTTGCTATCAGCGTACGCCTCCCCTCCTCTTCCTCTTCTTCCCAGAGTATTAGTGAAGATCAGGGACGAACATCCAAGGACTATTCTCATAGCTCCAGACTGGCCCAGACAACATTGGTATCCACTGCTTTGCAGTCTCTCCCATTTTCCTCCTTGGCATCTTTTTCTGAAGCCAGAGCTTTTGGTTCAGGAAAGGGGAAACATTCTACATCCTCATCTTCAGTCTCTCCATTTGGCAGCATGGCTCATTGTATGACTCCTTCCCTTTCTTCCTCCCTTTCCCAACAGGTGATCGACGTGAGGGAGGCCAGGAGGCCTAGCACTAGGAAGTCCTATGCTGGCAAATGGGAAAGGGTCTCTCAATGGATGCAAGCTAGAGGGGAGTCTGCTTCTCAACCTACCCTTCCTCTGATCCTGGAATACCTGGCTGATTTGCTTCAGGATGGTCTTTCTTTTTCCTCTATCAAGATACATGCTTCAGCCATCTCTGCTTATTGTTCTCTTGAACAGCCCATTTTCTCTTGTTCCCTTATGAAAATGTTTCTCAGAGGTGCTTGCAATTTAAATCCTCCCAGAAGAGCACCTACTCCAGCCTGGGATCTTAATTTTGATCTAGAGAAACTCAACTCTTCCTCCTTTTGGGACAGCTGCCTCTGCAGATTTAAAGTTTCTCTCTTGAAAACCACCTTCCTCTTGGCTATAACTTCAGCAAGGAGGGTTTTGGAGCTGCAAGCTTTGATGGCCGTGGAGCCTTTTCTTATTTTCCATGCAGATAGAGTCTCTCTAAGAACTAATCTCTCCTTTATGCCTAAGGTGGTTTCCAGCCTGACTCTTAATCAGTCCATACACCTTCCTACCTTCTTTCCTAATCCTCGCAATAGAGGTGAAAGGATCCCACATTCTCTTGATGTACACAGTTCAGGTTTTACCTGGACAAGACTAAAGACCTTCGGAAATCAGCACAGTTATTGGTCAGTTTTGCCCCTGGAGCCCAAGGCAAGGCTATTTCTAAGCAAACCATTTCTAAATGGATTGCACATTGCATTACTTTTTGTTATTCCTTTCATGGCAAAGCTCCGCCTCAAGGGGTTAGATCCTACTCTACTAGGGCGGCTTCCACTTCTGCAGCCTTTCTAAGGGGTGTCCCTACTAAAGACATTTTGGAGGCTGCCACATGGTCTTCTGTTCACACTTTCACAAAGCATTATAATTTGCCTCTGTTTTCCAGAGCAGGATTTACCACTGCGGTGTTGCAGGGCATTATCTCCAACTCTTGATAGTGTTGGTCTCCCCCCCCCCACCTTTTTTTCCTCTGGGCTTTGGTAATCAACCCATTTGTTAGGACTGCAACAGTGAAACACAATGAACATAGTACAGTTGTGTACACTTACCATAAATGTAGATGTTCGAGTGTATTCACTGTTGCAGTCCTGGTTTTCCCTCCCTCCTTCCCCCTTTTTTGGTCCTCTCCTATTCCCTTTTCCTGAGGTATAGGCTTAATTTGTTATTTGTACTTTTCTTGTTCCACTGAGGAAAGCCATGTTAGGCTGAAACCGGTCTGGATTATTGAATTGTTCGATATGTATTAAAACACTTACGTTTTACCTTAGTGTTGCTGTAGTTTTGTTGCTGATATATACTTGTTTTGTGCTGGCATTTTTTCAGTTACTGTTAGTTTGTTTTGCCTTGCACTTGGATCCTACTTGCAGGGTTTTTCTCTTTTTCCAGTTTAATTTGTTATTTGCCAAATTGTTTTTTTGGTTTAAGCCTTATTTTCTGGGGGCTCCTGACTGTTATGGCAAGAAAGACTGAGGAAGTGACGTCGGCTGCCTCCTTTTGTATCGGACGCCCTGCCGTCCTTTACAACCGATGGCAACCGACGTCATTTTTACTTACCTTTGGTATTCTGGCTGACTGAGGGCTATCGGGAGCTGGATAACCCATTTGTTAGGATTGCAACAGTGAGTAAACTCTAACATCTCCATTTATGGTAAGTGTACACAACTATACTTTCTTCATCTGGTGTCTTAAGAGACTAAATCCATTTTCAATGGATATTACCGTAGTTCTTTCTTTCTTTTGTGAGCTGTTCAAGGCTGGACTCGCTTATTCTTCAGTTAAAGCCCATTTATCAGCCATTTCTGCATGTCTGCCTCACCCCCACACACACAGCTTCTTGACTAGATGTTAAACTTTTCTTAAAAGGCATCCTTCGAATCAGACCTCCCAGGAAACCTGTTCCTCCTCCTACCTGGGACCTACATTTTTTTGGGAAAAACTGACCCAGACTTCCTTTGAGTCTGTGCCTCTTCTTCCCTAAAATTCTGCACTTGGAAAACTGTTTTACTGGTAGCCATTACTTCTGCTATGAGAGTTTCTGAACTTGAATTGTTTTTAGTGCTGTTTTTAGCTGCTTTTCTGTAAAAAAAATAAATAAATAAAATAAAATAAAAAATAAAAAATTCTAAGCTTGTTTCCTGCCTTTCCTGTAACTAGTCTAGTCCAGATACAGTTTTGCTGTATCCAAGACGGTTTGTAAGCTTCTGAGCCGCCCAAGCCTTTTTGTGTTGAGGGAAGCCTTCTATCTTATCAGTGGGAGTGGTAAGCACAAGGTAGTCTATCTACCACAAGTGTCGTTTCTGGCCCAGAAATTGTAGTTTATTGGCCTTTTGAGCAGTTTTTCCATTCTTTCAACTTTCTGGTCTAAAAGCCCGCATTTGCACTTGTTTCCCGCCTTTCCTCTACCTAGTCTAGTCCCGATACAGTTTTGCTGTATCCAGGACTGTTTGTAACCTTTCCTGTAACTAGTCTAGTCCAGATACAGATTTGCTGTATCCAGGACTGTATGTAAGCTTCTGAGCCCTCCAAGCCTTTCTGTGTTGGAGGGAAGTATTCTAGCTTATCAGTGGGAGTGGTAAGCAGTAGGTAGCGTACCTACCACAAGAGGAGTGGTTTCTGGCCCAGAATTTGTAGTTTATTGGCCGTTTGGGCAGTTTTTCCATCTCTTTCAATTTTCTGGTTTAAAGCCCACATTTCCACTTGTTTCCCGCCTTTCCTGTAACTAGTCTGGTCCAGATACAGATTTGCTGTATCCAGGACTGTTTGTAAGCTTCTGATAGGTGCCAAAGTCTGCTCTTCAGTTTTTCCGTTAGATGTGCTAGTTCTCTCCTCTCCTGCACTTTTACTAACTTATTAGTCTAGCACTTTGCCATACCAGACTTCTTGTAGCAATTATTGTAGCACACAAAAGTGCTATCAGCACTTAATGTTCTACGAGGAAGCAGCTGCAGTACTTATTAATGCCTACCCCTCCAGGCATGTCTAAAGGTCAGTTCCCTGGGCTTTCTCCTATTAACCTGGTGTACTTGGGCATCCTGAGGCAGTGCAGAAACTGCCTCATGTACACGACAACCCTCTCCTCTTACCTCCCAACACTCAGACTTGCAAGAGATGCACTTATATATCCAAATTGGAATACACGCACTCTACACCCAAGACCGGAATAGCTGGTCAAGAGGAGAAGTTCAACACTTGCACCACACCACACCACATGGAACACATAGCCGTCCAGAACACACACCAGCACTGCCTTTACAAAAAACCCAAACCACACACCCATCTTCGCGGGGGCTCTCAGTAAAAATCTACCCAAACAGCAGAGACCTCCAAGGCAGAAATGCACTCGACCACCACAATACAACACTAATCATGAGACACGCAACTCTCCTAAACAGTGTGTCACTCAACCAAAGCCCCTAAGGCAAAACAGCATGCCCAGCACACTAGTCATAGGTGACTTGATAGTGAGGCACACTGATGTCCCACTCACTAGGTTAAATAAGGAGAAAGTAACAGTCAGCTGCTTGTCAAGGGCCAGGATCCAACACATAACGCACGCACTCAGGTCCCTCAACAATAGATACAAATATGACTCTGTCATTGTACATGTGGGTGTGAATGACCCGAGACATACCTCCCTGGACTACATGAAAAGAGACATGGAGAAGCTCTTGGATTATGTAGCCCAGGCGGGTATGACCCTAGCCCTGAGCAGCATCCTGCCATCACTCAGAAAGATACCACAGTACAAGCAGGAAATGATTGATTTTAACAATTGGCTAAGTTTCTGGTGTCATTCAAAGGGGATCCAGTATCTGTCTCCCTGGGATGACATGACTGACCGAACTCGATGCTTTGCCAGCATCTGTCACCCCTGGGCTTCCAGATACTGGCCAAGGCTCTTGCCACCCCTATAGTGCCTTTTTAGGCGGTGTTCCAAAGACCAAATTACCATTGTAACAGCTACAAACAAATGCAATCTGAAGGTCATGCTACTCAACGCTAGAGGTCTAAGTCTCAAAATGCACTCGCTCGAAGCACTCTTTAAAATGGAGAACATCGACATTTGTGCTGTAACAGAGACCTGATTCAAGGCAGCAGAAAGCACCCCTGCACTACCAGGCTATAACTCATTCCACACCTTTCGGCCCCAGAACTTGGACCAAAGGTGGTGGTGTTTCCGTATTCATAAAGGATGGGCACACCTCCAGACTGGTAGCCCAACATAATGCATCAGGGATAATTCAGGTGCAGCTAACATTGGGTAAGACAGCGATTCAGGTCGTAGCCTGTTACAGGTCCCCAACCATGTCCCAAGACTCACACTCCATGTTCCTAAGCACCCTGGAGAATATTAGTGTCCAACCTAACCTTTTCATACTGGACATCTTCAACTACCCCTCCATTAACTGGAAAAATTACTCATGTACCAACACACTTGCCCACCGTTCCTGGAATTCATTAATTCCAATGCCCTGGACCAGCTTGTTCTTGCCTCCACTAGAAGTAGCAAAATCATTAACCTGGTCATTACTAACATGGGCGACCATTGCTCTACACCAATAGTCATGTCGTCCCTGGTTAGATCTGACCACAAACTAATCTCCTTGGAAATCAACATCCCCACCCCCTGCAAAGGTAACCACCATGAAAAACTTCTCCAAATCTAACTTTGGGCTCCTAAAAACAGAGGTGGCTAACTTCACGGCACCCATGCAAATGGAGAATAGTTGCATGATCACTGAATCATACACCAGTGCACTGTACGAACACGTACACAAATGCATGGCTCTCGCCATACCCAATAGAACCAAGATGCTCTCCTCCAAAAAAAGAAAGCTAATCTGGTGGTCCCGTGCCATAAACAAACTCTACAACAGGAGGAAGAAATTGATGCTGAATAAGGTGAAGTCCCAAGACTGGAAAAACTCCCTTATCAGCTTCAACAAAAAGTTGAGATCCCTCATCAAATCCTCTAAAGCTAACTATGAAAGCAGAATTGCAGCAGATAGTAAAGACAGCCACAAGGCCTTCTATATTTATGTAAAGAATCTCCACGGCAATACCCAGATTTGCTCTGAGCTACTGCAGAATCGTGCCTCCTGTACCGAGCCAACAAATACTGCCAACAGATTCACTGCCAGCTTTACCCCTCTTCCCCCCCACCAAAGGACCAATCACTATACCAGTAGATTACCAGGCACCCAGTATTACTGCTGTACAGGTTAAAACAGCACTGTCCAAGGCCAAGAATACAACTTCTATGGGACCTGACAATATCCCTGGCTGTGTTCTACATGAATTACAGAGTGAAGTGGCACCTCACCTGTGTGGCCCTGTTCAATCACAGCCTCACCTCAGGCTTTGTCCCTACCAAATGGCACACTGCTACAGTCATCCCTCTCCACAAAGGAGGTGTGACTACAGACCATGGGAACTATCGCCCCATTGGCCTGACAAGTCTGATATGCAAAGCTATGGACCGCATCATCATGGACCTAATAAACAAGGATATAGGGAATCTCCAAACTCCGAATCCCACACAATTTGGTTTTGTGAAGGGTAGATCTTGCCTGCTTAGCTTGGTTGACTTCGAGTCACCAGCGCTGTGGATGAAAGCAAGGTGGTTCATACAGCCTACCTTGATCTGGCCAAGGCCTTTGTTACCATTCCCCATTCAGGAATCATAGAAAAGCTTACTAAGCTAGGCATCAACCCCTATATCACTAGGTGGATTGCAAACTGACTCAAAGATAGAACCCACAGTGTGAAAGTAGCCGACTTCTTGTCAGACTGCCAACCAGTCACGAGTGGAGTCTCACAGGGATTGTTCCTGGGTCCTCTCCTGTTTCGTATCTGCTTCTCAGAAGTCCAGGCCAACATGAAGGAACTCTGGCTGACAAATTTCGCAGATGATTGCAAGTTGGGAGCCATTATGAACTCACCAAGTGATGTTGATATCCTACAGTAAGGCCTCACTGAGACCAACTACTGGTGTCAGAACCATGGCCCTAAGCTCAGTGCCAAAAAATGGAATAGACTTCCCATACATGTCAAACAGAGCATCTCACTGGCCCTCTTCAAGAGAAATCTTGAGGAGTGGATGGGAAATAGAAAATTCACCCCAGGGATCACGCCAGTGTCTCTACTCGACAGAGGCACTGGGAACTAAGGTCGGGTGGCACAATGCCAGGGTAATCCTATGGGCTAGGCTTGTAAAGGCTCCAGGGCCGTTAGCTTAGTACACACCTATGAACCAAGCCTTAATGGCTTCTCAACCTTTCCTGTTTTTCCACAAGGATAGGGTGTCCCTTCGTATCAACCTTCCCTTCATGCCTAAAGTGGTTAATGACTTGTCCCTCAATCAGTCTTTTCACTTACCCACCTTGTTCCCTTCTTCTCAAAACTCCAGTGAAAGGGTGCTGCACACTTTGGATGTACACAGACAACTTTCTATCTGGATAAGACCAAATCCATTAGAAAGTCTGAGCAATTGTTTCCTTTTTCCCCTGGGCCCTGGGAAAGCCTGTCTCGAAACAGACTATTTCATCTTCTATCTCTAGGGCAATTTCCTTTTGCTATCCCTCTCAGGGGAAAACTTTCTTCCTCTGTTAAGGCCCACTTCACTAGAGCAGTGGATTCCTCTTGAGCCTTCTTTAAAGGCCTGGACACTTCTATCCTGGAAGCAGCTACTTGGTCCTTTGTCCATACATTTACAAAACACCACAAGCTGGACTCCATCTCCAGAGCAAGACTTGTTAGAGCAATTCAGCATGGCTTTGTGGGGACGACTTCTGCTTCTACCCCTCTTTCTCACTCATGAGCTTTGGTATTCTCCCTCATGTTATGAATACTGCAACATGGGAATAGAAGGACATAGAATAGTTGTGTAAAATCTTACCATAACCATAGATGTCCTTCTATTCCATGTTGCAGTATTATATCCTACCCTCTTTCCCCTTGGTTCATGCTGTTCTTTGGATATTTCCTTATTGCCTCTTATCCTTAGACTGGTGTTCTGACTGGGGCATTCAGTTCTGAGGATGATGTGTGCAGATGTCACTTTTATGCCCAATTAGGCTGTTCTATGTGCAACGTCGCATGTACCTTGCAGTAGCTTAAGTCTTTGGTATACTGCCAAGAAGTTTGGGTTGCCTAGGCAGGGAGCTTCCCCATGTTATGAATACTGCAGAGTGGAAAAGAACATCTATGGTTATGGTAAGATTTTACACAACTATTTTTCCCATGGTCCCAGTAGTTGAAAAGAATTGAGTGTGAATACATTTTAATTTTTAAAATTGTGTAAAAGGTTAATACTGCCTACAATAGAAGACATGGCACCATAGCTTGTTAACACAAAAGTGTTTTATGTGCTTGATACATCTAGTGGATTCTGGCAAATGTATTTTGACAAAGACCATCAAAATCTGAAATCTGACAACCTTTGTTATCCATATGGGAAGGCTCTAATTTGAAAATTTGCTATTTGGTATAATCTCAGCACGTGAAACCTTGTAGTATAAAATGAGAGATTTACTTAGTGGGCTAGATGGTGATGGCATTGTTATGGATGACATCCTAGTATTTGGTCCTGATAAAGAGCTGCATGATTCCAAATTTGGGGTAGTGCTGCAGACAAATTCTGGTCTAAAGGTAAACCGAGGCAAATGCTGCTTTAATAAAACAGAATGACACTACTTTGGGCACCATGTAAGTGCTAGTGGTATCAAACCAGATGTAAGGAAAGTCAGAGCACCAGCTGAGTTACAAAATCTGTCTTGTGAAACAGAGTTAAGACAAACCCTTGGCATGATTAACTACTTGGGCAAGTTTGCAGCAGAGCTTTCGACAATGCTTATCTTTAATAGACTTGCCTTGGTCTTGCAGATATGCTGAAGCTCAGGCATTCAGCAAAGTGAAAGAAATGCTGGCAACAACTCCAGTAAAAGCATACAGTGATGCCACTAAAACAAATATCCGTGAGCACAGATGCTGGTAGCAACTAGATGAATAAGATTGCATTTTGTTGCCTGGTTCTCCAGAATGCTAACAAAAATTGAGAAAGAGTACCTGGCGATTGTGAGGAGATGTGAGAAATTTTCAGATATCTGTTAAGACTTGAAACTTTCTGAAGCCAGACTGACCATAAACCACTGATGATACTAATCAATTTATATGACTTGGGCAAAGTGCATTGGAGGTGCCACAGACTGTTAATGAGATTAAGAAGGCTCAATGCCAGAACAATACACACCCTGGAAAACAACTAGTTGTTGAAGATGTCATCTAGAAATCCTATACATGACAACCTTTATCAGATATTGAAGATAGTGTTGCAGCCTGGATATAGAGCATAATGATAACTAGACCAGAAACTGTTTAAAAAAATAAAGAAAACGTTTAACAAGCTACCAGAAATGATCCAGAATTGCAGGCTATTATACAACATAGACAAAATGAATGGCAAAATCCTGGGTAGCCAAATGGCTCTCAGATAGAACCCAAGAAGTTAGGATATGGGAATTTCCCTCCATAAAGAGGCCGGTCATTAGTGGAATCCCTCAGGGCTCATGCTTTGTGCTGGGTTTGCTCCTTTTTGTCATCTACTTCTCTGAAGTCAAGGCCAACATCAAGGGCCTGTGGCTGACCAAGTTTGCAGACAAATGCAAAATTGATGCAGTCATAGAATCCCCCCAAGATGTTTATATCCTCCAAACAGGGCATACTCAGACAAATAACTGATGCCAGAGCTACATTCTAAACCTCAATGCTAAGAAATGCATAGAAGTATCTTTCAGGAAGTCAACTACACTACCTCATTGATAACACACCCCTAAGAGCAGACCCAGTAGTCAGGGATTTGGAGACACACACACAGAGAGTAACCAGGTCTTTGACCATCATGTGTCTGTGGTAGTAAGGAAATCATTCTTTATTACACCATTTGTAAGTAAGGGTATGTCATGTAGGTCCAAGGAGATCATTGTTTTACTGTATTTCATCCTCATCAGACCAGTCTTTAAGTACAACACCCCCTTCGGTATGTACCTAACCAGCCACATTTAAGAAATGGAAAGTCCACAGAAGTTCCTCACAAAAAGGATACAGGATGTAAACATTATGCTTTGCGTGGGTCGCCTCAAAGCCCTATATCATTTTCTGTCTCCTGCAGACTGCTGAGAGGCAATCTATGCCTGGCATACAAGGTATCCTTGTATCCTACTCTGGACCTTCTGCATATCCTCAAAAATAGCATCAGAATTACCCAATCAAGGGACTTGAATCTTGCTTGTGACATAAATAAGACATTGTAGGGACAGGTATGTGTTTAAGAAGATGCCCCTTCTATGGAACAGGCTTTCCATCCATGTGAAGCAAAGTTACCTTATCAAAATGGCTCAGAGATTGTGTTACCTTCATTTACATTCATAACAACCACAAGTTAACTGCACCTATAAAAGCACATTCAACCAGATCTATAGCCACGTCAGCTGTTTTCCACTCCAGGGCATCCATGTATGAAATATGTGCAGCTGCAATATGGACTACTCCACATACTTTTATCACTCATTACAAATTGGATATGGTTTCCCGGGGAAGAGCATCCTTTTACTCTATGGTTCTCAGAAATAGCCTTCCATAAGGCCACCCAGGACCTAAAATAGCTGGGGACTCTGTCCCATTCATCAAGAATGAATGAAGACTGACAACATCAGATTAAGAAGTTATGTTCTTACCATACATAACATTCCATCTGTGTTGTTGATCTTCATTCATTCTTAACAGCCCACCTTCCTTTCCCCTCCTACAGATTTCCTGGAGGATTGGACACTTGTTCTGGAAACCTATAGGTTTCACCTTAGACATAGCTTCTACTTTGTATATCTGTTATTCCATGATCCTTTGGCTGTAAACTCGATCTGAGGTAATGGAGAGAGGGGCATTGTGGGTAGAGTCTTGACTCGAATTTTTTAGTTGGCGCGAGTTGTATGGCCAAGCCGGTTATGAGGATCAGAATAGAGTCCCCATTTATCAAGAATGAATGAAGATCGACAACACAGATGGAATGTTATGGTAAGTTGTCTTAAGTAGGGTTTTATGCTGATAAACCTATTCAGCCCAGGAGGACTGCAAATTTTAAACACAGTATCCATTTCAATCCATCTATTTCAGTTTGATGCTTAATCAGTCAATAAGAAGAGATGACATTAGCATAAAACCCTACTTAAGAGAACTTAAAATGAACGTACATCAATAATTATTGTTTATCAGCTCCAGGTAGTTAAATTTGTTGTACTTCATTGTATTTTTATTTTTTATTGTATTATTTGATTTTTTTTTCTTTTATAGCATGTGATTTAAGTGTCATGTGACCTTACTCATGTGTATACTTTTATACGTCATGTGAATTAATCATCTGATTTTGTTTATCAGCTCCAAGTAGTTAGATTTGTTGTACTTCATTGTATTTTTATTTTTTATTGTATTTGATTTTCTTTCTTTTATATCATGTGATTTAAGTGTCATGTGACCTTACTCATGTGTATACTTTTATACGTCATGTGAATTAATCATCTGATTTTATTCATTTGATTAAATTTTACTTATTTAAAAGACATATTATGCTGCATTCGCTAGTCACCTGATGAAGCCTAGAGGAAAAAGTGTTTTTAGCACTTGTGTTTTATTGCTTTCTAAGTGGATTCTACAGTATTAAAGACTGTATTTTAACAAAGCTACTTGTGGCCCCAGCAACTACTATTTTGTTTTATCATTGGATTTAGTTGGTTGCTGCTGGATTTATCACTGGTACCTGGTTTTCTGTTTCTTCATTTCATTAACCTGCAGGTTACGGTTCTGATCCTCGGAACCGAGTGTGTGTGTTTGTGTGTGTGTGTGTGTCTGTATATATAGGAACACTTCACAATGCCGAAATCCTGAAAGATTGAATTTCATATGGCCGAGACCATATGATCAAACTTTCAGAATCCTGACATTGTGAACAGAGATCTGCATACAGTGCGGAACGGGAGATTTCCCTTTTCCTTTGCGATCTCGGAGTTGCAATATTTAAGTAGCGGGGGTAGTGGGGGTTGCAGGGGAGCTTGCCCCCCTGCAGAAACATATAATTGTTGCTTTTTTTTTTTTTATTATTATTATTTGTTTCAGAATTTCAGTATTCCGAAACATCAATCATATTGTCTCGATCTGGTCTATATTACCTGAACGAAAACCCGACTGAGCGAATCTCAGTTGAGCGACACATAAAGAGTGAAAAACGCTAATTTTGAACCCGTGAAATGTAACAATTAAAACAGGTAAACTCTAACTGTTTTATGCAGGGGGGCAAGCCCCCCTGCACCCCCCATACCCCCCTACTTAAATATACCAACTCCGAGATCGCACTACATTGAAGTAAAGGATGAATTCCTACGGTGATCTCCATTCATTCTTGCGATATTAGCAGTTTTCGCTCTTTAGGTGTCGCTCAACTGAGATTCGCTCAGTTGGGTTTTCGTTCAAGTAATATAAACCCGTCTTGGTCATATGAAATTCGATGTTTCGGAATTTCAAGATTCTGACGTGAATCCATATACATATATTTTGTGTATATATATATATATATATATATATATATATATATATATATATATATACATACACACACACACATATATTTGTGTATGATTCCTCTATCTGACACCCACAGGAAGTGCCTTTACTACTTGGGGCCTAACCATTTTGAAAGCCCCTTGCGAAGTCTGCAGGGCTTTCCATTCTCGGGCTATGGTGAATAGGAGAAGCAAACTGCTGTTAAAAGGTTTGCTCCCTCCGTCCTCCACCTCGAGGATGCCTTCTGAATCAGAGATTCAACCCCCCCCCCCCCCCCCCGAAAAAGCCCAGGGAGTTCCAGGAATCCAGGAGATCTTCTCTTGTGCGATTCTCCTCTGCACCGCCTAGGAAAAAGGCTCAATCTTCGGAACCAACTCAGCTCCAAGCTCAGTTTTCACTGCTTTTCTTCTGTCCTAGTCATCCTCTGTTGCTCTGGGGCCAAATGATACTCCCATGGCATCGGCTCTTACAGTTTCGGTGGCAGGTTCGGCTCTGTCAGGACATGTAAAGAGATCTCAGTCTCATTCTCCTCTGAGATCCTTCAGACCTCCATCCACTACTTCTTCTGGGTCTTCCTGTAGCCTAACTTCCTAGGATATCTACAAGCTCGTGAGGCAATTTCTCGAAAGACAGATCCATATGGGGCTTGTGTCCATTCCATCCACATCTGGATCCATGAGAGTTTCCCCTTTCTAGATGGTAAATCCTTCTCCAATCCAACCCTTTGTTTTGGACTCATCGGTTCCATTGGGTACCAGGACTGGGGTGTTGGAGCCGACAAATATTTCCCCTTTACCTCCGACTTTCTCCCTGACCTGCTCAGCTCCTTCGGCTTCAATTCCAAGCATGTCTCAGAGCTTTAGCATCGAGGTCGGTTCTGGGGGGGGGTTGACTTTAACTCCGAAGCTTTCAGAGCCATCTCTTCCCCTCAGAGCTTTGGTCTTTGGCACATCGGCTCCAACTCCCTCCTCAGAGCGGTAGGCTTGAACTCTCCAGGAGGTTTCTGCTCTGGTGGTCTCCGCTCCGGTGGGGCAGCTCTGACTGGTTTGGAGCCCTTTTGCTTTCAAGGTCATGGAGAGGGTTCTCTCCCTTCCTAGGAGACCCTCAGCACTTACTATGGAATCGTCTCCTCCTCATACTGGACCTGTGTCTGTGTTCTCTGAGCTGCCGCGTGGACAGCCAGTCCTGGAAAGCCTCCACACCATTCCTTTGGTGGATCCCCAGGCTTCTTCCGACATCTCCCAGGAGCGCCCCCCTGAAGAGGTCACTCAGAAGAGATCATGTAAAAGGAGGCACATTGATTCCCCTACGGAATCACTCACTATGGATACTGATTTTGAGTAAGGTGAAGGGTCTCCCAAATCAGACGAGGTTTCCTTCGAAGGCATTCTTGAAATCCTTCTCCAGAGTGGAGGTTGATCTGCCCAAAACCCTTCCCTGTAGGAATTGGTACTATGGGAGGCTTTCGAGTCCAGCCCATCTACTGCCTGGGTGTCCCCCCGGCTGACTTGCTTACCTAGCTGGTGTCGTAGAGGGCTTGGAATGAATCTGATACATTGGAACCTATCCCCAATGCACAGACAAGATTTTGGGTGCCCCTGTTGACAAATCTTTCTTGACCAAGGGTATCCCCATAGGTGGCATGGTTGTTTAGGCAGCCACCAAGAAGGAGCTGGCTCAGGAAAGCTCCTTTGCCCACCTCCTGAATAGGGAATCCTGGCCGTTTGACAGGTTTGGCAAAAAAGTCTATGCCTCATCTACCATTGCGCTCGGGTGTTGAACTGTTTGTCATATTTTACCAGGCTACAAAGGGACTTAGTCAAGGAACTTTATAGCTTGGTCCTGGGGTCCATGTCTACCGAGGAACAGGAGTCCTTTTCCTCCAGGCTGGCTACCCTATATTCTTTAGCCAATGCATCCATCAGGCTAATCTCTCATGCTTAGGAGGGTACCTCAAGGGCAGCCAGTTCTGGAATTGCCATGTGTTGCCATGCCTGGATGAGGCTGTGCAATTTTGGGAATCCTTTCAAACATTCCTTTATTAGTGCCCCCTTTGGCTCCACCTGGTTTGGGCCCACTGTATGTGACACTTTATCCCAGCGTGAAAAGGATGGTAAGACCCTGTCTTCCATCAGGATCCATTTTTCTACTCCACAATGGATCTTTTCCAGGAACCAGCGTGGAGGCAAGACAATGTGGTTTCAGAAGTCATAGGGTCCTTTCCAGGACACTCAAGGAGACTTTTCCCCCCATGGCAGAGGGGGATATAGTCAGAATGGGAGACGCCGCCTCCACAGCCGAGGGGGGTCTGCAAAATCAGGGGGTTTTGCATGCTTCTGGCTGATGACAGCATTACCATAAAGACAGGGGAGAGACTATTGTTACTGGAGAGAGAGGAAGAGTGCTTATTAAAGCACCTGGAAAATGTTCTGTATGTTTATGTGCCAAACAGTGTTCATTAAGTTTCAGTTACTATTGGCAAGATTGCTTGAGGAGGCAAAGAGGTCAGTCTGAGGTGGTAAAATCTTTAGGAGCCAGTGATCTGTAGCTGTATATTGTAAAGCTTATTTGGCTATGCAGAAGTTAAATAGTACTTAAGGCAACAGTATGTGTGCATACTGTCATACCAGTTGCTGTTAGGGTCAGTTTCCCTTTTGCATTATTTAAGAGCTGTATATGAAACATTCTGCTCATCCCTTGGTTGCAGTCTGTTAGCCATATATCATTCCTTGACTGTCATAAAATCTTGTAGATTGATGTTTTTTTTAAAAGTAGATGATTGACATCCTTACAGTCTCTAGGGGCCCAAGAATTCATTGAATAGTTTACCAAAAGCTGTAACTACTGCCTTTGAAATATACTAACTTTATCCCTGGAAGATTTGATTAGCTATTAATACAGCCAAAAATTATATTGGCCCATTGAAATATGGCTGTTTTGAGCATACATTGATTGGCAAATAAATTATATTGGTCACAGATTCTGTCACATTCTTTCTAGTTTGCATCTTTCATTCCTATATCAAGTTTACACACATTTCTGTTCTCATCTTTTCTTTAATTTCTCCATTAGTCTGAATATAAAACACATATCTTTATCCACCAGGTTTCTTTGCTGTGTTGTAACTCGCAGATTGGATTGCTTTTCTTCCAGTACATGGAAAATAATGATTGCACTGTTTTTTATTCAGGCCTTTCCTTTACTCAGTCTGTTGTAAGCAATTCTATTTTGAAATTGTTTGGGCTGTTCCCTTGGCTTCGTGCAATTCTATCTTTGGTTTTAAACTTGTACACTTCGACTACTGTATTCCTTCAGAACATCTGTTTACCATGTCGACTGTTTACGTTGCTTTTATATTGTCATTTATATTTACATCGTATATACATGTCAGTTTTGTTGCCTTCATTTTCATTCTCTTTTTCTCAAAGTGTACTTTGTTTCATGTTTATTGTTATTGCATATGTTCTGCTACTCTTCGCTTTTTCTTTAAATGCTACTCATTCATTACACTTCAGCTTCTTCTTAACCTAGCAAAATTAAACATTTCACAAAAGCATTTCTTTGGTCTCTGAACTGTTCTTTAAGAGGATGCCCAGTACCATGGTATCTGCAGTTTCTGCTATAACTGTCTCTTGTTACTTGCATTTCCCTTTTGTATCTGCTTCACTTATTTTACTTTGTTTTAACTGTCCATCCTTTCTCTGTGTTTGCTTCTGTCTTGTTAGTCTATTTATCTTTACATTCCTAAATATTATTTGCTTGCTTTTCTGGCGTGACAAAATGACAAAGGATATGGCATAATTTGATAACTTTTTAGAGCCATATTTGCCATTACTGTATGTCTGTATTAATTGTATCTTTTTATTTTGTGAATGCTCTTGGGTTTTAGGTATCTTAGTGTAAGCATTTTAGTGAACATATCTTCTACGCATATTGGACTTCTTAACACTTATATTCTTTATTTTTCTTGAGTTCTGCATGGTTTAACATGTCCAACATATCTTGCAATCATGTCATTCTGTAGCTTCACACACATCCTGCATCTGTTCTACTGCTCTGGGGGCAGTAAATCAGTTAATATATATTTTGTTGTTATGCTTCTTTTTGCATAATTCTGAAGTCTGGTTACTAACTTCTTCCAGTTTGGACTTGCATTTTATGTGTCATATTCTTTCTGATGTTCTTCGTTTTTCACTGTTGCAGTTATCATATTTGGGTTATCTGCTTGCAGTAGCCCTCAGTCGGCCTGATTATCAAAGTCTTGGGTCCTGCGTTGGTTGCTGTCTCATCTTCGATAATGTCAGGTAGTCAGGGGTATAAAGCATGCAGCCAACGCCATTACATCAGTCTTTCTTGCCGTGCAGTGCCTGATGCAGAAGCAGTTCACAAGAGTTTCAGAACCGAAGTCTTCAACTAAGCTAAGTACCCCGTTGGGGAAACTTTTTCTTGCTCTAAACCGATGTCAGTAAAAGTTAATAATTGTATTTCTTGTGGAAAGCAAATACCTCATAAAGATTTTCATTCGTACTGCATTCCTTGCTTAGGCCCTGACCACGATATACATCACTGTTGGTTTTGTGCCTTATTTAAACAACAAACTATTCGTCTTCGGTTTATTTATGCTTCTAAATATTTTGGTACTCGGTTCAGTTATCCAGATATGACTTCGGTAAGCTACCCGACTACCGACATTCTGAAAAAACGCAAAGATAAAGACAGAGACAGACCGCATAGGTCCAAAGCTGCCGACGACGCTTCTCCTAAGCTAGTCTCCAGTTCGCCGGTACTCAGTGAGGTGCTTTCGCAGCCCTTGATACCCGCTACTTCAGATTCACAGGCCTCTACTGAGACCCATTCGGAGTCCGGTATGCCGCGAGATGCTTCTTCAGTTGTGGAACCTGCGGATGTCTCTACCTTGGATGGGTCCGTTGCCGCTGTGCAGGCACAGGCTTCTGAGGGTGTATTCAGGCCTATTGACTTGCATATTAAACTAACGCCATCTTCTTCTTCAAGGCCAAAAACTCGATCCATGCCTAGAAAACCGACGCACAGACCGCATGGTCAGGCCTCTATGCCTAAAAAACAAATAAGAATGGCTGAAGACCTTATTACTCTAATCAGGGGAAGCCACCCTTCTCCCTCTGAGAGACCTAGGACTGTGTTTCCTTATGATTCTGCTGATCAGGACTCTGAAATTTCTGTTTCCTCTGATGACCAGGATTTACCCTTATCTACCTATGAGGATTCTGATGCAGAGGACTCCATTCCCTCTGCTTCCCCTCCAGAGGATTTCTCTTTTGGTGAAACCTTGCATACTCTTAGGGAGTATTTTCGCTGGGAAAGCCAGGATTACTCTGACTCTAAAAAGAGGCTTAGGGATTTCTTACTCCTGCCCCAACACAGGTCTTTAGCTATCCCCCCTCTACTGGGCTTTGTTGATGATGCTTTCTCGGAATCTAGCTTGGCCCTTGACTCTTTGCCTCCTGCTCCCAGAAAACCTGATAGATATTACAGGGTTCGTGACTCTCACAAGTTTCTCTTTAAAAATCCTACTGCGGATCCTGAGACCATTTCACAAGGACCCAAGGGCATTAAGGCTACTACTGCCAAAAATCCTACCCCCTCTGATAGAGATTCCAGGGCGCTGGAAAGATGTGGTATGAAGATATACACTTCTGCAACCTTGGCTATTAGGGCTTTAAACTGCCAGTTTCATATGTTAAAGTATCAGCAGCATATTATTGGATTGCTTAAACTGAAAATGATGTTGATTCCTGACTGTGCTGAAAATAAAAATTTACAGGATTTAATGCATTCTGCTGAACAAGTTGGAAAACATACTTTGCAGTGTGGTTTTGATTCACTAGAGGCATCTTGCAGGGCTGCTGTCACTGAGTCTGTACTTAGAAGTCATACTTGGCTTAAGGAGCACTCTTTGCCAGATCATGTTAAAGCGAAATTGCTGGATGCTCCCTTAAACCAGGACCGCCTGTTTGGCAACAAAACAGAAGAAGTACTTAAAAAGATGGAGTAAAAAGCTAAATCTATGCAAACTGTTAAAGATTTCCTGCCAGTACAGCCTCCCAGATTTAGTAGGCATTGACCCTCTAAGAACTGGTCCTTTCCTGCCTCTTCCAGGCCTTCTTAGTACAAACCCAAACCAGCAGAACACCCAGGCTTCAGTCCCAAGGTACTCACAGGACTAAGCAGTGGGGGGCTCCCACTTCCAAATATGGGAGTAGTAAGACTCCCCCCTGTGGTAAACTGTCTCAATGACTTAACTTTAAAACTTCCAAGCCCTGCACAACTGACTGCTCCTTTATGGGGAAAGATTGCCCTGCAGGCAAAAAATTGGGAACTCATTACCCAGGACAAATGTATTTTAAATATAGTTTCCCAAGGATACAGATTCCACTTCCACACCTTACCAACCCCAAATGGTTGGCCAGATCTACCCCCAAATCAGTGGGCAGAGGCTCAAAAGTAAGTTCTCTCTTTCTGTTAAGTATCAGAGCTATTCAACCTGTCCCAGAAGAGGAAGGGGGACAAGGTTTCTACTCAAGACTTTTCCTGGTGCCCAGAAAAGACAACTCCTGGCGTCCTATCCTGGACCTCTCTATCCTAAACACATTTTTGGTGATCCCAAAATTCAAGATGCTAATCTTCACCAGCTGCTTCCTATGTTAGGCAAGGATGCCTGGTTGGCAACACTGGATTTAAAGGAAGCCTACCTGCACATCCCAATCAGGGAATCTTGCAGAAGATACCTACGCTTCAAAGCAGGCTACATGCACTATCAGTTCTCTGCACTGCCTTTTGGCTTATCTACTGCACAAAGTGCCTAGCTCCAGTCATTGCATTTTGCAGGCAAAGAAATATTCAAGTATACCCATACCTGGACGATTGTCTAATTCAGGCAGAAAGCCAGGACATACTATTGAATCATCTGGCGTTTGTACAGAAATTCCTAACTTTTCTGGGGTACACCATAAACGAAAATAAATCACATCTTGTACCCTGCCAACAAATTGTATTCCTAGGAGCAAGCTTGAAAACAACTTTTCAGATGGCTTTCCGCACGCCAGAGAAACAAGTTCATTTGACAGGCTACTTCAAACTACTGGCCACAAAGACCCAGCTATCTGCAAGGAAAATACTGCAAGCCTTGGGGTTCATGGCCTCCTGCATTCTCCTAATTCCATATGCAAGACTGCATATGAGGAAACTACAGTGGTATCTAAAAAGCCTATGGTATCAACATTCTCAGGATCTAGAAGCAATGATTCCTATCATACCTTACCTACAGATAGAGTTCCTTTGGTGGGCAGAGGCCTGCCACCAAAACAAGGGACTGCTATTCACTCTACCCCCTGCCGCCCAAACCCTAACAGACGCATCAGACTGTGCATGGGGGGGTCTCACTTGGCGGGGAAGTGCATTCAGGGCAAATGGACCTGCATATCAATCAAAAAGAAATGTTAGCTGTACAGAATGCTCTGACCGCCTTCAAGGACCACATTCTTCCAGGACAATTAATGGTAAAGACGGACAATACCACTGTTATGTGGTACATAAACAAGCAGGGGGGATCTCACTCATACCCTTTCTGCAGACTAGCCATGGCTCTGTGGAACACAGCCTTGAGCTACCAATTGCACCTAGAGGCTCAATTCCTGCCAGGAAAGCTAAATACACTGGCAGACGAATTAAGCAGAAATCTCATGGACCCACACGAGTGGAAACTGGAACCAAAGATATTCAACATGTTGAGAAACAAATGGGGGAGTCCAGAAATAGACCTGTTTGCCTCCCCCCAGAACTACCAATTGGACAAATTCTGCACAAGGACTTCCTACAAACAAGCTTGGAAAGACAATGCCCTGTCCTTCACCTGGAATAAAATATCAGTTTATGCCTTTCCACCTCTGCCTCTCCTCTCCAAGGTACTACTAAAGATCAAACGGGACAAACCAAGGACGATACTGATTGCACCAGACTGGCCACGCCAACACTGGTACCCCCTTTTGTGCATTGTGTCACTGCTGACATCATGGCACCTGTCTCGGACCCTGCCCTGCTGTCCCAGCCAGATTCTGCACCCTCAGCTTCAAACTCTGAACCTGGTAGCCTGGCTAATTACCTGCTCTCCCCATTACCATCCCTCAGTAAGCAAGTGTTGGATGTCATTCTGGAGGCAAGGAGGCCTGGTACTAGAAAATCTTATGCTGAAAAATGGAAAAGATTCTGTTTCTGGAACCAAACTCAGGGAATGGGCACAGCAGCGCCCAATTTACCTCAGATTCTTCAATACTGAACTGAGATGCTTCACAAGGGCCTTTCTTTTTCCTCCATCAAAATTCATGCCTCAGCCATTTCAGCTCATTACAACACAGAACCACCCCTCTTCTCTCATCCACTGCTGAAGCAGTTCCTTAGATTGGCCAAAAACTTAACACCACCCAGGAGACCCCCTACTCCAGCCTGAGACCTTAACTTTGTATTGGAAAAACTCACTCTACCTCCTTTTGAGCCAGCTGCAAATGCAGAGTTGAAATTCCTTTCTTGGAAAACAGCCTTCCTTTTAGCCATCACTTCAGCAAGAAGGGTGTCTAAATTACAGGCCCTCATGGCAGTGGAACCTTTCGTCATCTCTCATGCGGACAGGGTGTCCTTCAGGACCAGTCCCTCCTTCATGCCCAAGGTGGTATCCAGATTGGCTCTTAATCAGTCCATTCATTTGCCAGCATTCTTTTCTAATCCACAGAACAAAGGGAATGAATACTGCACTCCTTAGATGTGCACAGACAACTTAGATTTTACTTGGACAGGACTAAACCTGTCAGGAAATCTGAACAGCTGCTGGTTGCATTTGCTGCAGGGGCAGAGGGGAAGGCTATTTCAAAGCAAGCACCATGGAAAACCTACCCCACAGGGGATAAAACCACATTCAACCATGGCTGCATCTACCTCTGCAGCCTTTCTCAGAGGTGTCCCTACCAGGGACTTCCTAGAAGCTGCTACCTGGAGTTCTGTACATACCTTCACCAAGCATTACCATTTGCCAATTTTCTCTAAATCCAGAGCTGGCTTTGCCACTGCAGTCTTGCAGGGCCTTATAGCTGGTCCTAATGCTATCTAATTTCCTCCTCCCATCCTTAGTTTTGGGAATTTACCCAAATGTGATGACTGCAACAGTGAAACATGAAGAACATTGTACAGTTGTGTACACTTACCATAAATGTAGATGTTCAAGTGTATTCATTTTTGCAGTCCTGGTTACCCTTCCTCCAGCCCCCTGACTTCTTTTGGCTATACCTCCTTGTTTACCACGCTTAAAGCTTTTTGGTGTATTTGCTTTTTTGTTGGAGGTGTAACCTTGTATATATAATTGCATCCCATTATGGGGGCACCTGACATCTGGGGCAAGAAAAACTGAGGTAATGGCATCGGCTGCATGCTTTATACCCCTGACTAACTGACGTCATGGAAGATGAGACAGCAACCGACACAGGACCCAAGACTTTGATAATCAGGCCGACTGAGGGCTACTGCAAGCAGATAACTCAAATGTGATGACTGCAACAGTGAATACAGTCGAACATCTACATTTATGGTAAGTGTACACAGCTGTACTTTCTAAATATTGGCAAGGTTGGAGTCTCCACAGACATTTTTTCTTACTTAACTTTTCTTATTTTGTTATTTTATATGCATTTCCTTTTGTCTGCCCCCTTTTTGTGGCAGTTGTTTTTCTGTACATTTTTATGAGGAAAAACACTTAGCTTTGATTTTTTTTCTTTTGACTGCATCTTTAATACTGTGAAGAATGAACTTGAGACCAATTAAAATAATATGTACTTGTTGAGTTGTACTTGTTTTAAATAACAAAATAGGTCACCACCAGTTATACTTGCATATCTTCAATTTACTTCCTTGTCACAGATTGTACTGCATCTGTGGTATCTAGAAAGTGGCACAGAAGTATATTCAGTTTAGCAAAGCAAATCCACATAGACATTACATATTAACAGAAGCCTTTGGACATGCAGGATGGGGGAGAGTAGGCATCACACAAATGGGTATAGATTTTTACAGTTTTAGGAATAAAAAGTGAGAGACCATTTTTTGTTTCAGCAGAGCAGATCCCCTTTTTAATGCACAAGCATCTTCCCAGCACGCATGCACATCTACTTGATAACCATCCTGATTGCATCTCCCAACTTGTTTACAACATCTTTACAGACTCGCACTCCACTTTAGTACATGCCCGTGCTGTCTGGGCTGTACTTTTGGCTTCCAGTTTCAGAGCTTGATTTCCAGGCACTAGTACAGAATTATGTGGCCATCTCCTAAGTGGAGTCTCAAAGTAGCAACAAATTACTCCTATCCTACAGAGTTTGTGTTAACATATCATCTGTAAAGTCCTAATCGTGGGTTACTACATGGTTTGGGTGCCCTCATCTGCAGGACATGTTGACCTGGTAGCAGATGACCCAATCCCTGTGCTCTGTCCCTAAGGGCTGTTAGTGATTCTGGAATTACAGCTTGAGTCATCAGGGATGCAGGCTTTTCAGCATCAGAATCTGTACTGATCGTACTTACTTCCCTGGTTTAGCTGAATGGTCTGTAGCATTGGGTGGCTTAAAGCAATGACACTCTATCACAATTCATTTTGTAAGCCATTGCTTTTAGTTGTTTTTTTTTTTTTACTTTATTGTGTGAGCTAAATGTATGATGTTCTGTAGTGCTATCTTGCCTTCATTCTTACATATGGGTTTGGAGCCGATCCTCGGCTCAGAGTCGGCCTTTTTGCAAGCTCAAAGTCTTCTAGTTGGCTCGTGGCTAGGTAGGTATCCCATGGTGCATCAGTACAAGCCCCAGATCTCGTTTGCCGCTTCGACGAGTTTGGATGTGCTTCTTCTTGGCTGTGGCTAAGTCTAACACATTTTGCTAAATTTTTTGATATTTTGTGCGATTTTCAGCTTTAGATATATTTGTATAACATTTACGTGTCGTTTCCTACAGTTTAGATAGTTTAGCCTTTTACAATATACTTTTTCCTGTTTAGATAATTATTGTTGAGAACTGGTTGGCCTTGTTGTTCTCATTGGTATCCTGTGTGCCAGTTAGTTTCTTTCTGGGCGTTTTGCCCTTAGTGATTTTTTTCTCTAGTAGTTCAGATATCAGTAATTTAATATTTAGTGTCCTAGGCATGTTTACGCTTAATTTAACTTGTGTGTTTAGTGTTCTGTAAAGCTTAGCTATTTAGTCCACATAGTTTTTTGCCATATTTGCCTTAGCTGATCAGGGTTTCTGGCTTTTCAACTCTTATCTCTTATAAGGATTAGTTATTATATAGAGACTCTTTCTGCTGTGTATGTGAGAGTTACTAAATTTGTTATTTCTGACCTCTATCCACTTCTAGGTCCGTTTTAGTTAGAGGACCTAGGTTTCTCCCTTCTCTTTCTGCCCAGGGCTAGGCCCGTTTGAGTTAGAGGACCTAGTCCTCATGGTAGTGTGATTGCTGATGCGTTAAGTGCTAGGCCCATTTAAGATAGAGGACCTAGTCCTCTCTCTGTTTGTTTGACTGTGTCTCTTTGGCTTCATCTTCAGTGAGATGTCTAAGGAGGTTAAAGATCATAAACCCTCTGGGTTTAAAAAGTGTGTGAAATGCTCGCAGAAGATGTCCATTACCGATGGCCACAGTAACTGTGTGTACTGTCTCGGGGCCATCTATTTACAAGAAACGTGTCTATTTTGTCACTCATTTAGTGCCAGGGTATTGCAGGAGAGAGAGAATAAACTGATACTAAAAGGTCTCCTTAAGCCCTCTTTTGAGGAAGACCTGGCCAGCTCGTCTTCCTCATCTAAATTGCATGGTTCCAAGAAAGACAAGTCAAAACCTTCTAAGAGGCATTCCCCGACACCGGCTGGTGCATTAGAACCGCCTCCCAAAATTTCCAGACCTGACAAGTGTTCTTCCTCCTCGGCTCCACTAACTTCCGGACCGATCGAGGATACTACTACTATGGCTACAGTGTTGGCACTAGGCAGCTCTGAGCCGACCACTGATAGCAGACATCGGAGCTGGTCTACAGATCCTTTGCCGGTCTCCCCTACACTAAGGTCCCCTATACTACAGAGGTCTAGATCTCCCACACTGTCTTCCAGATCTTCCAGGAGCTTATTGGAAGAAGATGTGAGAGAGTAGTGCTGAGACTCCTAAAGTCATCTGCCTTACCGGAAATGCTGTTGGGTCCGACCCAGTCAGTTCTGGAGCCACTTGAGTCCATTATCCCTTCTGTGATTCCTCCTCCGAGCCGTGCTGGGCTTTCGGAGCCAAAGTGCTCGGTACCACTGGTGGAATCCTCGGTTCCAGCTCCCCTGAGGTTGTCTCGGAGCCGAGTTCTGCTCCGACACCTTCGGTGCCGTCCGTGGTGTCTAGGAGCCGAAGCTCCCTAGTCGGCCCAGACAGGGACGCCTGGAACCAGACCTCTTCAGTTCCGAGCCTTCCTATCTCTGTGTCAGCTAGGGTGAGCTCGGACCCTACATCTATCTCAGAGCCGATGGCGTCCTCTGTCCCCTCGGAGCTCGGGAGGTCTAGAGGTCGGCCTTCGAGTTGATGAGGAGCATGCTGTCCCGATCATCAGCTCCACTCAGGGATACCGACACTCTGCCCCCTCAGGCACCTACTTCTGTCTCAGCACCTAATCCCTCTCTGGACAGCAGAGACCCGCAGCCTCAGGAGCCTCCGGCTGGTGGCCCCCACTCTTCCGAGATCTCCCCAGAATACCCTTCTGAGGAGCCCCCACGGAAGAGGACATGCAAGAGGAAGCATGTAAATTCCCAGGATGAGTCTCTTACCTCTGACACTGACCTCGAGGAGTCAGTAGGGCCACCCAAGTCGTCCTCTGATGATGTCTCTTTTGTTGACATCTTAGAGCTCCTTAAGCAGAGGTGCAGCTGGCCCAGTTACCCCTTCTGATGAGGAGTCTGTGTACCTGGAGGCTTTCGGGTTTCAACCTTCAGCCTCTTGGGTGTCTGCACCCTTTGGCAAACTGTTAGAGCTTGTTAGTCGGAAGGTGTGGGAGACTCCTGATGCCGTGGAGCCAGTCCCCAGGAGACCTAATAAATTCCTGTCAGCCCCCAAGGAGAAAGGGTATTCCCGTAGATGCCATGGTGGTGGCAGCGGCCACTAAGAAGGAACTAGCGGAGACGCTTCTGTCCATCTGCCGAATAAGGGGTCCCGAACGATGGACAGATACGGGAAGCATATCCTTTTGTCAGCGGCATTTACTCTCAGATCGCTGAACTACCTAACGCACTTTACAAGGCTTCAGAGAGATCTCCTTAAGGAGTTAAGAGAGACTCTACAAGGTACATCCACTGAAGGGGAGTCCCTGATAAGGTGTCTGCTCAGTTGTCCACCTTGCATTCCATCATTAACTCATCCATGAGGCAGATCTCTTATGCAGCCGATGGAACAAGCAGGACAGCGGGTTCAAGAGTTTCCCTAAGGACGCACTCCTGGATGCGCTTGTGTAATTTTGTGGAGCCGCTCAATTGTACTTTTATCAATGCCCCCTTTGACGGTTCTTCACTGTTTGGACCTAAGGTAAAGGACACACTCACCCGGTGCGAGCAAGAAGGGAAAACACTCTCTGCCGTATCCCAAGGGTCAGAGAGGTGGTAAAATGTGGTTCAAGAAGTCCCAGAGGTTTTTCCAGGATGCACAGGGTGACTCCTCCTTCAGAGGCAGAGGAGGAGGAGCGAATGGTAGGCATCACCCTAGAGGCAGGGGTGGACCGCAAAACCAGGGAGGCCGTGATTTGTTTTGGGGCTGGCCCTACCAGCGCTCCTGATGTGGGGCCCTACTGTGCTTCTCTGGAGCCGGTCGGGGGTCGCATTTCTTTGTATCTGAAGCCTGGCTAAGTATCACCCGAGACAGATGGGTACAAAGAATTATCACCAGAGGTTACTGCATACCCTTTTTCTCTTCCACCTCATATCCCCAAGAGGATCCCAGATGTTCCACCCAGTCACCGGGATCAAGCAGCTGTAGAAGTGAAAATGTTGCTCGCAAACAGTTATCCAAACTGTCCCCGCAGACCAAGTTGGATTCAGAATTACTCCAGATTCTTTTTAGTGCCAAAATTTACAGGGGACTGGAGGCCCATCTTGGACCTCAACAAATTAAACAAATCCATAAAGGACAAGTTTCAGATGGTGACACTGCAGTCTATACTCCCTTTATTAGGGAAAGACACTTGGATGTGCTCAATAGACCTCCAAGACACGTACTTCCATATAAAAATGGACAGAGCATTGAGGAATCATCTACGCCTCCGACTGGGAGCCAGTTTTCGTGCTCTGCCCTTTGGTCTCACCACAGCCCCCAGGGTGTTCACCAAGTGTATGGCAGTAGTGACAGCTCACCTAACACGTCTAGGATTCCAGGTGTTTCCGTATCTGGATGACTGGCTCCTGACTGCCCCCATCAGGCATCTACTTCTTCAGACCAGAGACGCCACTATTCAACTTTGTGCCCAGTTGGGGATTACTATAATTTGCGTAAAATCTGCCTTATTGCCCTCTCAATTTGTGATTTTCATAGGCTCAGAAATAGACACAGTAGCCATTTTGGCTCGTCTTCCAGTAGAAAGGGCATAGAATGTGGTACAACAAATTCACCGTCTCCTCCATCTCTGAAAAGTCAAGGCAAAGACTGTTCTGAAACTTCTAGGGACCATGGCTTCCACCATACTACTAGTACCTTTAGCCAGACTACACATGCGGATTCTTCAATGGCTTCTGTCATCCCAGTGGTCCTTCCAACAACTGCCTCTAAATCACCACATTCTGTTAACAGAGTCTTGCAAGAAGGACCTCAGTTGGTGGATCCAGCCCAACCAGTTAACTACAGGCACTCCATTCCTCTCTCGCCAACCCGTTGCCACTGTGACCACGGATGCCTCACAGATAGGGTAGGGGGCATTATCTAGGCAGGACTGTCCAAGGCACATGGCAAGAGCACGAGGCCCACCTGCATATCAGTGTTCTAGAGATGAGGGCAGTGCTCCTGGCGTTGCAAGCACTTCACGACCTTCTTCCTCTTGGGACAATTGCAATACAATCAGACATGTCAGTAGTATGGTATCTCAACAAACAAGACGGAACCAGATCATACCCACTCTGTTGAGAGGCCATTTGGGTTTGGAAATGGGCGATGCCTTCCCAGCGCTTTCTTGTGGCGACACACATCCCGGGGACAACCAACGTGATAGCCGACAAACTCAGCCGGGCAATCTTGATGCCTCACAAGTGGTCTCTTAAGCAGGAAATAGCAGAACAGATTTTCCGCAGATGGGGACAGCCTTGCTGCCATCTTTTTGCCAGCCAATCACCTCCAAATGCAGCAGCTATTTCTCCCTTATCCCCCCTCCGGGGGAGTCACCGAGAGAGACGCAGTTGTTCACGATTGGCCTCTGGGTCTCCCTTATGCTTTCCTGCCCTTTCCCCTCATATCCAAGATTATTTAGAAAGCGAAACTGTTGGGAAACAAATTGATCATCATCACTCCTTACTGGCCTCGTCAGGTTTGGTCCCCCTTTCTCGGGCCTCACCTATTAGGCGATCCATGGACTCTGGACCCAGTGCCAGATCTATTGAAACACGTCAGGCTCTCTTCATCCCAGCCTACACACCCTCAATTTGACAGCTTGGCTGCTCTAGTTCCATCCCTAGTCAGGCTTCATGATTTCTCACCTTCTGTGACTCATATTCTTACATCTTCTCATAAACCCTCCACTAGAAAGCTATACACTAGCAAATGGAGAAGGTTTTCTATCTGGGCTGAGCAAAGGAATGTTAACCCTTATACTGCATCTATACATCTTCTCATAAACCCTCCACTAGAAAGTTATACACTAGCAAATGGAGGTGGTTTTCTATCTGGGCTGAGGAAAGGAATGTTGACCCTTATACTGCATCTATTCCGGTGGTATTGGAATTCTTGTCTGAACTTTTTCACCAGGGCTTTTCACTGCTGCTGCCACAGTTAGGGCTCAGCTGGCAGCAATTTCAAATTTCCATTTGGGTCAACAGGATTCCAGTCTGATGTCACATAGGTTATGCAAGACCTTCCTTAAACGTGCCACTTTGTTGAGACCTCCCTTTCAGGAACCGGTTGCTTCATGGGATTTGAATTTTGTTCTATCCAAATTAACGTCTCCACCCTTTGAGCTAGCCCATTCTTCTCCTTTGGAATTCCTGTCTTGGAAGACATTGTTTCTGGTGGCAATCACATCAGCTAGAAGAGTTTCAGAGTTACAAGCACCATCTATCAACCCCCCATATTTGATATTTCACAAAGATAGAGTGTCTCTCTGTACTAATCCATCCTTTGTTCCCAAGGTGTGCTCCCATAACAACTTGAACCAATCTATAGAGCTTCCGGTGTTCTTCCCTAATCATTCCAACGCAGCAGAATACAGATTTCATCAGTTGGACGTTCACAGACAATTACGGTTTTATTTACACTGGACCAAGGAATTCAGGAAGTCAGACCAATTATTTGTTTCCTTCTCTGACTCAAGATTAGGTCTCCCAGTTTCCAAAGTGACCCTCTCTATTTGGATCTCCAGTTGTACAGCTTACATTTACTCTCCTGATGGTAAGCCTTTACCTTTCAAAATTAAGGCTCATTCCACAAGATCTCAGTCTACTTCTGCAGCCTTTTAAGCCAAGGTCCCAATTGATAATATCTGTGCAGCAGCAACATGGGCTACCCCTCACACATTTATTACTCATTACAAATTGGATTTGACCTCTAGGGGCAGAGCATCCTTTGGTTCCACGGTACTCAGGAGTATTTTTCCGTGAGCCTCCCAAGAATAAGGTGCTAGGGACGCTGTCCCATATGTAAGAATGAAGGCGAGATAGGACTACAGAACATAAAGAAGTTATGTACTCACCATAACGTTCCATGTTTGTAGTCCATCTCGCTCTTCATTCTTACGAACCCACCCTCCTACCCCCATCCTGGAAGGATCTGGAGACAGAAAAAATTTTATTAAGTGGAGACCTTTTATTAATGGGTTCTTTCTGCATAGTTTTTGTTTTGTCTGTCTTAGTTAGCAGCAAACAAGATCTGGGGAATTGTACTGATGCACCATGGGATACCTACCTAGCCACGAGCCAACTAGAAGACTTTGAGCTTGCCAAAAGTCCGAGTCGGCTCCGAACCTATATATAAGAATGAAGGGCTTGATGGACTACAAACATGAAACGTTATGGTGAGTACATAACTTCTTTTTATTTATATTTGTATTTAATGTTTCCCTGTCTGTATATTTTATTGATGTGGTACTTGGGCTCTTGCATGCAAATAAACCTAAAGATGAATTTACATTCCACCACAGTCGGAGTTTTTAAGCAACAGAATCACACAAAGGCAAGTGTGGAGTAGCTAGATCATTTTGATAAATGCATGATGCACAATGCTCTACTTTACTTGCTGGATTTCTTTCAACTTATTTCTGCTGCTTTGGCCTTCTAGCAGTTGTTGTATAGACTGTTCTAAAACCATAAAGAATTTGTAATGGGAGAGTCACCTTCCACCACTATAACAAGTTTTCACTTATACAACCTCAAACGGGTGCTTGGCTGTAAGATCTTGTCTCAGGAAGGTCCTGGTCATGAGTAGATGCCATTGAAAATTTTCCAGCTATTTCTTTTATTTGTAACTTGCTGCAGGTAACAGATCTTCTGGTAAGGTGATGGTTTGGTCTTCAGGCAGACAGTATATGTCTTTATTACAGTATACATTATTTCTTGTTGGCACCTGTAAATACACCATTTTGTAACCATTGATGCATTCCCTGTCTACCAGTGCTGAAGTAAGAAAAGCGCTTTCTCTTCTCTCAACTCAAAAGGGCAGTTAACTATTTCTACATTTTTTAGGCATCTTTTTTGCCTTTTGCAGGCAATGCTAAATCGCATATGAAAAACATTACACTAAGATCCCAGGTACCTTCTGTCCCTGTTAGCACAAAATACAATCCAACAGATAAAAACAAGTTCAACCACCACAGCCGATATGTGTAAAACTTTAATAGGAAAACAATAAAAAAAAAAAAACAAAAGTTAAACTTTTTTTTTTTTTTTTTATTGTTTTTCTAATAAAGTTTTATACGTGTCAGCCGTGGTGATCGAGGTTGTTTTTACCTGTTGGCACCTTCAGTCCCTGTGTACTAACCCCCCTCCCTTTCTGAACACTCGTGGATGCCCTGTCTGTTATGAAATACCTGTATAAAGGACATATGTCATGTTCATTTGATTTTTGTTTTTGATTATCATTATTTTCCTCTCACACTAGCAGTGACACTGAGACGTGATCAGTCTCCACTCCCAAATTTCATAAAATTAAATCTTTTCATTTTTTTGTCTAATTGCTTGGTAGAAAATCAATGTCCCATAAATGGCACTAAGTGGGGGAAGGGCTGCTTAATTCAAAGTTTTATATTATATAATACTAGGTGCGGCCAAGCGTTACTTTCAGCCCACATTAGACTGTACAGCTGTGGAAGTTATTACCTTTCAGCGTTAGTATCTTTCAAGTTGATTTGAAATCCTAATGTTTCTGGTATGTGCTATTGAGGTTACTGCATAGAAATTGATTTGAAATGAAAAGTCTGGTGAACACAGATAAAAAAGTATTCCATATAATTTGACAAGCAGTGGTTATCCGTAGTTTATTCTCATGTTTGCTTTCCTATTAATTATATATAATGTATTATTTATATGTGAACCTAACAAAGTTTTAAACAAGGAGTGGCTAGTCTAGAGTGCTGGTGCTGTAATTAGTTTTTAAAGTTGCTGGATTATGAGTCATATTTTGTTTTCTTTTTAACATAGTTCTCACTCTGTCTGTCAGCATGGCTCAAATGAATGTTTAAAATTTCAGAAGGGTAGGTACTGGCTGTATTATATTATATCTTGGTTTTGCATTAGGTCTATCTAATCTAATGAATATTTGTAAGGAGAATACATGAAGCACATTGGTAGATGTAAAATTCTGGATAAAACCTCTTTGTGATTTCTTTTGTTGTCTTTTTACTTATTTTCCAGGAAGTAGGAACTTAAGGAAATTAAGTTAATATGCATTTTTTTATATTTTTTGATATATGCGTAAAATTTATTGCATTTTAACTGACTGATCCTTTTATTTTAGGCCCTGTTGCCTTAATGGCGAGCGGTGGCGTTGGAGGCATGTGTCTGTGGCTTGCTATATACCCCATTGACTGCGTAAAGTCTCGAATTCAAGTCCATTCCATGATGGGAAAGCAACATGGCTTCCTCCGAACATTCATCCACATCATGAGGCAAGAAGGTAGGAGCGTAGATGCTAAGCTTAAAATTTTCATTGTAATGTGGCTAACAACTTTCACTCGATCGCAGTCACAGGTTATTACATGTCTCAAAATTTACAACATCCTTTTAATGTTGTCAGCAGGGCTTCTAGTTTACAGGCATGCAAAAGTGAAGTATACAACCGCAGCATGCTATTTTGGGTCTGCTGTTTCATAGGTGTGTACTAGGCTAATGGTCCTGGAGCTTTTACAAGCCTAGCCCACAGAAGTGCCCTGGCATCATGCCGCCCGATGTTAGTTCCTAGTGCCTTTATCAAGTAGAGCCACTGGAGTGATCCCCGGGGTGAACTTTCTATTACCCATCCACTCATCAAGATTTCTCTTGAAGAGGGACAGCGAGGTGCTCTGCTTGACCTGTATGGGAAGTCTATTCCAGAGCATGGTCAGTCTCTGGGTGAGGAATCTATCCCTCCAGCATGTTCTGTTGATTGTGGTAATGAGGTTGAGGTTTCTGGAGCGTGTACTGCAGAGGGACTGGGATTTCTTTAGATGTAGCATTTCTAACAGAGTTGGGTCAGACATGGCTTTGTAAGTCAAGCAGATTGCCTCTAAGTAGGCGATATGAGACATGGAATAGCTGGAGTCTTTTGAGCCTGTCCATGTAGGACATGTGTTTAATGCCCAGGATCCCCTTCGTGAGATAATTCTGTGGCTCTCCAGCTGTTGCAGGTGTCTAGTGAGGTACATGCCAAATGGGGCATTATACTCTGTGATTGGTCTAATGAGGGAAGAGTAGAGAGAGAAGATGACCTCTTTCTTCCTGGATGCAAAACCCTTGGTAATGAGATGTGCCACATAGAAGGACTTTCTGACCACAGTGGAAATGTGGTGGTCGAAGGAGAGATTGCTGTCAACCTGCATCCCCAGATCTCTTGTAACGCCTTCAGTGTTCACTGGGCTCCCATCGATGTGGTAATTAGTGGGAGCTGAGTTTTTACTAAAGGGGATGATGCATTTTTGACATTAAGCTTAAGGCCATGGTTTCGACACCAGTCATTGGTCTCAGTGAGGCCTTTCTGTAGGATGTCTGCATCACTTGGGGAGTTAATAATGGCTCCCAGCTTGCAGTTGTCTGCAAACTTGATCAGCCGGAGTCCCTTTGTGTTGGCCTGGACGTCTGAGAAGTAGATGCCGAAGAGGAGAGGACCCAGGACCAATCCCTGTGGGACTCCACTCGTGACTGGTTGACAGTCTGATTTGGAGTCTGCCACTTTCCCACTGTGTATTCTATCAGTGAACCAGTTTGCAACCCACCTAGTGATCTAGGGGTTGATGCCTAGTTTGGTGAGTTTGTCAATAATTCCCGAGTGAGGAATGGTGTCAAAGGCCTTGGCCAGATCGAGGTAGGCTGTTATGCACTGCCTTACCTTCATCCACAGCCCTGGTGACTGACTGAAAGAAGTCAACCAGTTTGAGCAGGCATGATCTCCCTTTCACAAAGCCAAATTGCATGGTATCTAGGGTTTGGAGATTTCCTATATCTTTGTTAATCAGGTCCATGATGATGCACTCCATAGCTTTACATAGCAGACTTATCAGGCTAATGGGGCGATAATTCCCAGGGTCTGTAGTTGCTCCCCCTTTATGGAGAGGGATGACTGTAGCAGTGCGCCATTCGGTGGGGACAAAGCTTGAGGAGAGGCTGTGACTGAACAGGGCATACAGATGTGGTGCCAGTTCGCTTTGTAGTTCAGGTAGGACACAGGCAGGGATATATTATCGGGTCCCGTGGAAGCTGTATTCTTGGCGCTGGACAATGCAGCTTTAACCTGTGCTGCAGTAATGCTGGATGCCTGGCATTGGTCTGGTACTGTGATTGGTCCTTTGGGGGGGGGGTAAAGTTGGCACTGAATCTGTCAGCCAGTATGTTGGCAATGCCTGTTGGCTCAGTATGGGAGGTACCATTGTGCAGTAACTCAGAGCAAATCTGGGTATTGCCGTGGAGGTTCTTTATAGCTATAGAAGGCTTTGTGATTATTTTTAGTGTCTTTCAGTCTGAGGTTTGCCGTCTATCTCCTGATGACGTTTGTAATCAGTGTTGCTGTACAGATTCTAGGGTCTTCCTGCCATGCAGAAGCTTGCAACAGGCCCAATTTCCATAGTCTTTATATCATTCCTAGCCGATAAACATCTGAGGACCAACGTCTGGATATTGGGATATAAGTGGGGCTTCTGACTCTATCTTCAGCTTTCTAGCCATGCAGTCCAGTGCACTACTGTGTTTTATCAGACACTCTGTCTGTCTGCTGATTTTCTCCAGAGTTTCTTATAATCTCCTTTCAGGTAAGTACATCATTGGGCAGATTTACTTCTGATTAATGTTTAAAACTTGCAATCCACACATAGTCATCAGACCTGGCTCCTTCCACTACTTCTCATATCCCAGCTTTGGCCAGTACCTTGCCCAAGAAATGCAGAGACAGGGCATTAAGGGAAAAGGATTCAGCAGATGACTGGGATTCTTATGCGTCCATGTGCAAGTTGACTGACTTGGGCAAGGCGTTTTTGCATCCCCATGATGTTCATCGTGCATACAGCTGCAGTCATAACAGATGGGTTCTCCTGCCGTCAGGCGGGTCCTCGGTCGGCCGAATTCCAAAGTCTAGGTCCGGCGTCGGTTGTCGTCGCTTCTTCCCTGACGTCAGTGCGACAGGGGTATAAAAGAACCAGCCGACGCCATTTTCTCCAGTCTTTCTTGCCGCGCGGTGCCCGAAGCAGAAGCAGTTCGCAAGTGCCGGTCGGCCAGCTCCTGAAATTACGAAAAATTTTGCAACCGAAGTCTTCTTGAAAGCTAAGTACCCCATTGGGGAAACTTTTCTTGCCTCAGACCGATGTCAGACAAAGTTAATAATTGTATTTCATGTGGGAAGCAAATACCGCATAAGGATTTCCATTCCCTCTGTATTCCTTGGTTAGGCCCAGACCACGACGTCTCGGTCTGTCGCTTTTGTGCTACCTTCAACAAACGCACTATTAAGCGTCGGGCGGAGTTCGCCCAGCATTATTTTGGCAAAAAATTTAACTATATTATGTCGTCGGATACTCCGACCCCAGTTTTGGCTAAAAAACGCAACGACGAGGACCGACACACGAGGTCCGCGGCCTCTACCGACACCACGCCAAAGCCAACTCCACGTGGTCCGGTTCTCAGCGAGGCGCCTACGCAGCCCCTGACTACCGACGACACTACATTGGCAGTGTCTCCTGTGCCCGAGGTCGCAGGCTCCTCGGCCCACACCCCGACTACAGATACCGAAGCCACTCTTGGCGGTGAATCTCAAAATGTGGACAGGTCTACCTCCTCTCAAGGTGTCTTCAGACCTTCCTCTTCTTTTTCCATCAAGGCTTACACTAAGTCTAAAGCAGCCATGCAGTAGCTACACAGGGCCCATCTTCAGGCCCCATGCCTAAAAAACAGATGCTTAAAATGGCTGAGAATTTGATTACTCTTATCAGGGGTTCTCAACCCCCCCCCCCGGACAAAAGGCCCAGAGTGGAGGAAGAATCCCCCTCCTCTGATCAGGGCTCCATTATTTCAGAGCACTCTGATGAACAGGAACATTCTTACTCCCCTTTTGAAGATTCTGATGCTGAGGAGTCCATCCCCTCTGTCTCCCCCCCAGAGGATTACTCATTTGGGGAAACTTTGCATACCTTAAGGGAACACTTCCACTGGGAAGGCCAAGATTATTCAGATTCCAAGAAAAGGCTTAGGGAATTTCTCTTGCTACCTCAGCACAGGCCTCTAGCTATACCTCCTGTCTTGGACATACTAGATGATGTGTACTCGGAGGCCTGCCTTAACCCGGATTCTCTACCTCCAGCTCCAGTCAAGCCTGACAGGTACTACAGGGTTCCTGACTCACATCAATTTCTATACAAAAGCCATGCTGCTGACCCAGAAACTATCTCACAGGGACCCAAGGGAATTAAGGCCTCCACTGCAAAAAATCCATTACCTTCCGAGAGAGATTCCAGATCGTTAGAAAGGTGGGGAAAAAAGGTATATACCTCGGGTAACCATGAGGGCATTAAACTGTCAGTTCCATATGCTAAAGTACCAACAGTTTTTGTTATCACAATTGAGAAGTAAAATGTCACAACCTGAACAACCAGACTTGAAGGAGTTGCAGGATTTGATGCATAGTGCAGAACAAGTGGGTAAACATACCTTACAATGTGGTTTTGATGCTCTAGAAGCCTCATGTAGAGCTGCTGTTACAGGATCAGTGATACGTAGGCATGCCTGGCTCAAGGAACAAACCTTACCAGATCATGTCAAAGCTAAATTACTAGATGCCCCTCTACAAAAGGATGTATTATTTGGTGCTAATGCTGAGGAGGTATTAAAATGGAGGAAAAGGCTAAATCAATGCAAACAGTGAAAGATTTTCTACAGGTACAACCCCCACGTTTCAGTAGAAATTGGCCTTCCAAAAATTGGTCCTTTCCAGCCACGGACAAACCCCAAAGAGGTAGATACAGGCGCCCGAGGGGCAGAGGGCAATCCCAAGGATCGTTTAGAGGCAGACAATGGCAAGCTCCTACGCAAAGAGGTGGTGAGGATAACTCGCAACCATTCAGAAAGCAAGTCCAATGACTTTCCCCTTTGCATGCCAAGCAAGACTCAAATGGCAGCACCATTAGGCGGAAAACTGGCATTATTTTCAAAAAATTGGCATATTGTCACCAAAGACAAATGGATCCTGGACATTATAAACAGAGGCTACAGATTCCATTTTCACACCCTTCCAAAAATGAGAGGCATGCCAAACCTGCCACACAATCAAAGGGCAGAGGCACAAAGACTAATTTCAGATCTCATAGACATGAAAGCTATTCAAGAGGTACCTACGCATACGAACAAGGTCAAGGTTTTTATTCCAGACTATTCCTGGTACCAAGGAAGGGAAAAGATTGGAGACCTATTTTGGACCTATCCATCCTAAACACATTTCTACTCGTACCAAAATTCAAGATGCTCACTCTACAGCAGCTTCTTCCCATGCTGGGCAAGGAGTCTTGGCTGGTAACATTGGACCTCAAGGAGGCATACCTGCATGTCCCAATCAGACAAAATTGCAGAAGATACCTCAGATTTCTTGCAGGTTCAACCCATTATCAATTCTCTGCATTGCCCTTTGGCTTATCTACTGCGCCCAGAGTATTCACGAAATGCCTGGCATCAGTAATTGCCTACTGCAGAATTCAAGGGATACAAATATACCCCTATTTGGACGACTGCCTGATCCAAGCGGACAGCAAGCACATTCTTCTGAAACATCTGGCTTATGTAATAATGTTGTTGAATTCTCTGGGATACACAGTCAACAAAAAGAAATCAAGGCTATTACCCTCTCGGAAAATAATTTTCCTGGGTGCCAACTTGGACACAAACACCCAGATGGCCTACCTCACGCCAGAGAAGCAGGGGCAACTAACTCAATACTTCAGAACACTAGCAAATTGCACCAGGCTGACTGCAAGGAAAATCCTGCAGGCTCTGGGATTCATGGCATCTTGCATCTTACTAATCCCATGTGCAAAGCTGCATATGAGGAAACTTCAATGGTACCTGAAAAACCTATGGTCTCAACACAGCCACAGCCTGGAAACAATAATACCACTAATTCCATGTCTTCAAAAGGAATTTCTGTGGTGGGCTCAAGCATGCCAAGCAAACAAAGGTCTCCCATTCAACAAGCCTCAAGCAAATCAAGTCATCACAACAGACGCCTCGGATTACGCCTGGGGGGCGCACATGACAGATCGGTGCATTCAGGGCAAATGGTCCCAAAAAGAAAAGCACCTTCACATCAATCAAAAGGAAATGCTAGCAGTAATAAATGCTATTATAGCTTTCAAAGACCTTCTGCATCCAGGTCAACTATTGATAAGGACAGACAACACGACAGTAATGTGGTACATAAACAAACAGGGAGCAACCCATTCATACCCCCTATGCAGACTGGCCATGTCACTTTGGAACATGGCTCTGGAATTACAAATCGAGCTTCAAGCACAGTACCTGCCAGGCAAGGAAAACACTAGCTGACAACCTAAGCAGAAATGTGACAGATCCACACGAATGGAAGTTGCATCCTCAAGTTTTTACAGAAATAATTCAAGCATGGGGAAGGCCAGACATAGATCTCTTTGCCTCCCACAAAAATCACCAATTGACAAAATTCTGCTCAAGGACTTTTCATCCAAAGGCCTGGAAAGTGGACGGTCTCTTTCAGTTGGACAAAAATGACAGTTTATGCCTTTCCACCTCTTCCTCTGCTGCCCAAAGTTCTATTAAAAACCAGAGCAGACAGACCAAAGATGATTCTCATTGCTCCAGACTGGCCAAGACAACACTGGTACCCACTCCTGAGGAGCCTGACTCATTCCCCACCATGGACCTTACCTCTAATGCCTCTTCTTCTGACTCAGCACAGCTTCAAAACTCTTCACAGTCAGCTGAAAACACTCAATCTGGCCGCATGGAAGATTCCTTAACATCACAACAGACCCTACTCTCCAAGGAGGTGCAGGATGTCATTTTGGAGGCCAGAAGGCCGTCTACTAGAAAAGCCTACGCCGCAAAATGGAAGCGGTTTTGTGCCTGGAATGAGAAAAAGGGCCAGAATCCTGGAAAACTGAATTTACCTCAAATACTACAGTATTTAGCTGAGCTGCTAAGCAGTGGGCTTTCATTCTCCTCCATCAAAATCCATGCCTCAGCCATTTCTGCAGAATACAACACTGATCCACCTTTATTCTCTCACCCCCCCCTTAAGACAGTTCCTCAGAGGGGCTAAGAATATAAAACCCCCAAGGAAACAGCCAATACCTGCTTGGGACCTCAATTTCATACTAGAAAAGCTGACCTTGCCTCCTTTTGAGCCAGCTGCCTCAACAGATTTGCAATATTTGTCATGGAAAACAGCTTTCCTTCTGGCTATTACTTCAGCTCGTAGGGTTTCGGAACTACAAGCCCTCATGGCTGTGCAGCCTTTTATCATCTTCCATCAGGACAGAGTTTCCTTACGAACCAACCCGTCCTTTATGCCAAAAGTGGTATCCAGGGTAGCTTTGAATCAGGCTATACACTTACCTACCTTTTATCCTAATCCTCAAAACAAAGGGGAGAGATTATTACATTCCTTGGACATCCACAGACAACTGCGTTATTATTTGGACAGAACAAAGCCTTTCAGAAAATCAGAACAGCTCTTTGTGTCCTATGCTATAGGAGCTCAAGGGAAGCCTATTTCCAAACAGACAATCTCAAAATGGATAGCCCACTGCATACGCTTTTGTTACTCTTTTCATGGCAAAACTGTACCTGCAGGCATCAGATCTCACTCCACAAGGGCCACATCTACCTCTGCAGCTTTCCTCAGAGGCGTTCATACCAAAGATATTTTGGAAGCAGCCACTTGGAGTTCTGTGCATACCTTCTCCAAGCACTACCACCTACCATTATACTCCAAAACTAGAGCAGGCTTTGCCACTGCAGTCTTGCAGGGCATCCTGGCTCCTCCTAGTTCCAACTAGTGCCTACCACCCCTTTCTTAGCTTTGGGATTCTACCCATCTGTTATGACTGCAGCTGTATGCACGATGAACATAGTACAGTTTTGTACCTACCATAAATGTAGATGTTCGAGTGCTAATACAGCTGCAGTCCAGGTTTCCCTCCCTCCTTCCCCTCTTGGGACAGGCCTATTGGCTAACACCTCCTCATACAACCTGATTGGGGTATTCTTTTATGGTGTATTTGCTTGCAACTAATGTATTTTGATTATATGACATTGCTTTATTACACAAATTTATGTATTGCCTTCCTTCTGGGGGCACCTGACATCTGGGGCAAGAAAATCTGAAGAAAATGGCGTCGGCTGGTTCTTTTATACCCCTGTCGCACTGACGTCAGGGAAGAAGCGACGACAACCGACGCTGGACCTAGACTTTGGAATTCGGCCGACCGAGGACCCTCCTGACGGCAGGAGAACCCATCTGTTATGACTGCAGCTGTATTAGCACTCGAACATCTACATTTATGGTAGGTACAAAACTGTACTTTCTGATGACTGATAGGTCCAGGGGATCCAAAAAAAAAAAAGAACTACAGAAAGAATGGATACCCCGAATGGATCGGTGCTCCAGTGCCTTCAAACACCTCAGTACAAGAGTACAGATCAAAGTAGAGGTCTAAAAAATAAAAACGTATTATTGTCTTACAAAGACTCACGTTACACTGTTCAGCACATACAAACTCATAGCACTTCATATACATGCACCTTCATCCCAGCTGCCATCGGGACTTCCTCTGAACAAAGAAAACGCAAATCCTTTATAAAATAAATTAGTTCACATGATATAGATGAACCAATCGTAAAGAAACTTCGTACTTAGTAAAAAGCTAATACAAAATATTTATACGTAGAGAAGCAAGTCGAAGTGATGTACTATATTCTATTATATTGTATTGTATTGTATTGTAATCTGAAGTAGTTTTCTTCATTTGATCTTCAACCTGTGGGAATACAGATTCATGTCGGATCTGAGCAGGCAAAGATTAGCATCAGCTCCGAGCGCCAGACTCCTCCCCTTACCCATAATCCACCTCCCTTGCCTTCCATCCCCAGATCTTATTTGCCGTGATTTGTGAAAGCATCGTGTCTCTGAAGCTCCAGTTAGCTGTATATTTTTTGGGTGTTGTAAGTTTATAATTTTTGTTTTATTAGCTTTTTTAGCTTAGTGTAGGTACCTTTTCTCTCCTCCCATTGCTTTGGCATCGTGTGTAGGCTTGTAGTAGTTGTTAGATAGTGTAGTTTGTCTCTGTGTGGCCCCCCCCCTTTTCTAGTCAGTTAGTGTGTGGTGAGTGGGTGTGTGCTAAACTTTAAGTGGGAAGCTTTTCTTTCCTTTCTTTCTAGGATTTGGCTGAAAAGCTTATTTTTAAGCGCTGCACGGAGTGTGGCCGTAAGCTCTCCCCAGCAGATGGCCACACTCTGTGCGTACTGTGTTTAGGTGTGGTCCACCTTAATGTTGACTGTGCCATATGTGCGGGGTTCAACTCCCGGGCATTGAAAGACAGAAAGGCCAAGTTGGCTCTCAAGGGGCTTATTCCTGCCACTGATCCTCCCTCCTCATCCTCGACTTCAGCCTCAGCGGCTGCCTCTCCCGCTTCTCTGCATCTGGCCTCCCCTCCCTCCCAGGCTGGGACTCAAACTCCCGCTTTTAAACCCGTGGTAGCAGAGCAGAGGGAGGGGTAGAGAGTGGGAGAGAGAGTTGAGACAAAGAGAAGAGGAAGAGGTCTCTGGACATCGCGCCACCCAGTAAATCTGCTCGGATCCGTGACTCGCCCCGCTCTGATCTCATAGGTTCTCCCCGGAGCCGGAGGAGGCACGTTCAGTCTCCCAGGCCTCAGCTCCTCAACCAGCCAGGTCGGAGTCCATGGCCTCTTCTCTGGCAACCAGTCTCTCTCAGAAATGTATCTGGATAAGATGATGAGGCATTTTATCCGTACACAGATCCAGATGGGATTCTTGCCAGCCCCCCCCCCCCTCAGGAGGGGGTAGCTCGCTTCCCTTTTTTCAGCCTATTACTCCTTCCCCGATCCGACCTTCGGCTTCGGAGTTCTCGGATCCAAGGTTGGCCTTGGTTGGGGCATCGGCGCCGACGGTCCATGCGTCCGCTATGCCGGCAGCTGCCTGGAGCATCTCTGATCCGACCAGTTCGGATCCGAGCCGCTCTCGGAGCTGGAGCCTGGGGGTCGGATCCGAGGAAGTGGAACCTTTACCATCGGCTCAGATGTTGTCAGTCCAGGTTTCCTCTCTCGCTCTGACCATTTCGGGTCCGGTTCCATTTCTCGCATCGGACCCGGGGAGACCGGCCTCCTCATTGGCTTCTCAGGAGGTCCGCTCTCCTTCAGCATTCGATGTGGTAGTCCCCGTCGTCTTACCAGATGGACAGCCCATGACCGAAGGGCTCCAGACGGTTCCTCCAGAGGAACAGATGGCTTGCGAGCACCCCCCGGAGAGCCCCATGGGAGATGTGCCTCGCAAGCATACGTGTAAAAGGAGGCATTTGGACCCCCCTGAGTCCCTGAGGACACAGACTTAGATGAGAGGGAGGGCTCCCCAAGGTCACCTCCCGACGATGTCTCCTTTGGAGACATCATGGAGATCCTGCGCCAGCTGGGAGGTTGGTCTGCCCCTAAGCTCTCCTCTGATGAGTCTGTGTTTCTGGAGGCCTTCGCCCATCCCCCCAACCCCCCATGGATCCCTTTGTGGATTTGATCACCTCGCAGATGTGGAAGGAACCTGATGCCATGAAGCTGATCCCCAAGCTCCCCGATAAGGTTTTGAGTCCCCCTACAGACAGGCCTTCCTGGAACAAGGGCTCCCCTGTGGATGCCATGGTGGTAGCAGCAGCCACTAAGAGGGAACTATCTCAGGAAAGTTCCTTGGTTCACCCTCCTGATCGAGAGTCTCAGATGATGGATTGGCTAGGGAAGCGGGTGTATGCTTCAGCTACCTTGTCAATAAGGGCGCTGAACTACTTGGCCCATGTTACTAGACTCCAACGCGACCTGGTGAAGGAGCTGGAGGAGTCTCCACCCAAGTCCATGTTGCAGGAGGACAAGGTTTTGTTCTCTGCGAAAATGGCCACTTTGAGAGCAGTATCGAACACGTCCATGCGACTCCTCTCCCATGCAATGGAAGGAGCAGCTAGGGTGGCTGGGTCCAGTGTGTCCATGAGGCGTAACGCCTTGCTCAGATTGTGCCAATTTACCGAACCCTTTAAGGCATCCTTTGCCAATGCCCCTTATGACAGCTCGACTCTGTTCAGTAAGACCGTCAAGGAGACGCTAGTCCAGAATGAGAAGGATGGGAAGACACTGTCTGCCGTCTGGATCCGCTTCTCTCACCCTCAAAGGTCCTTTTCCCGTAACTAGAGAGGGAAAAAGAAAATGTGGTTTCGAAAGTCTCAGTATTCCCGGGACACTCAGGGCTCTTCTTCCCCCAAAGGCAGAGGGGGACAGAATGGTCGCTGGCCCAGAGGCCTAGGGGTTCTGCGTAATTCCGGGTCTTGAGACCCTTTCTCAAACAGACCCGGGAAGCAACCCTGAGGGGTTGCCTGACTGCTCTACTCTGGAGGCAATCGGGGGACGATTGTCCTTGCACCCAGTGGGTTGGGAGTCCATAACTACGGACCGCTGGGTGCTGCAAATCATATCCAGGGGATGTTGTATCCCCTTCGTGGGTTCTCCAACCCTTCCCAAACACCTCCCAGACATTCCAACCACGCAAAGGGAGGCAGCAGCACAGGAAATTTCCAAGATGCTATTAAAACGAGCCATCGAAACCGTCCACCCAGATCAGTCCGGATCAGGCTTCTACTCTAGGTTCTTTTTGAAGAAAACAGGGGACTTAAGGCCCATTCTAGACCTCTCTACCCTGAACTTGTCAGTGGCCAAAGAAAAGTTCCGGATGGTCACACTACTGTCCATCATGCCGTACCTGCAAGACAGCGACTGGATGTGCTCGTTAGACCTCCAGGATGCTTACTATCACATAAAGATACACAGAAGCTCCAGGAAGTTCCTCCTCTTCCGGCTAGGGGCCAATCATTACCAGTTTCAAGCCCTACCCTTTGGTCTCACCACAGCCTCCAGGGTGTTTACCAAAGTGATGGCAGTGGTAGCGGCTCACCTGAGGCTTCAGTGGATTTGGGTCTATCCGTACCTGGACGATTGACTCCTCACTGCTCCCACCAGGCGTCTACTTTCCCAAACTAGGGACTACTTTATGACACTTGCCCTGAGTTTGGGTATCACAATCAACGCATCGAAATCTCTACTACAGCCTGTACAAGTGATAGACTACATTGGTGCCAGGATAGACACACTCTAATGCAAAATGTTCCTGACCTCGGAGAGAGTTCAAAACCTCAGGATGAATGTCTCCCTAATTTACCATTCTCATCTCCCGATAGCGGAATATGTATTGAGAGTCCTAGGCTCGATGGCGGCAACCATGACACATGCGGATTCTTCAGTGGACCTTGGCGGTTCAGTGGTCCCTATTGGATTTAACACTGACCTTTCCTATCCGCCTAAGTAAAGTGTGTCGGTCGTCCCTCATATGGTGGAGGAGCTCTCCGGACATTTTGGAGGGACGACCCTTTGTTCCAGCCCCAGCCCAAGCCACAATGACCATGGATGCCTCCCAGCTCGGGTGGAGGGGGGGGCACTTTTTGGGCAGGACAGTCCAAGGCCTGTGGTCCCCCACAGAGACCAGTTTGCATATCAATGTCCTAGAGATGAGGGTGGTCCGTCTAGCGTTGCAGGCCCTTCACGCCTTTCTTCCTCTGGGGACGATTGCTATTCAATCAGACAACACGTCGGTAGTCTGGTACATCAACAAATAGGGAGGGACCAGATCTTATCCCCTTTGTAGCGAGGCCATGAGAGTGTGGGAATGGGCGATCTCCACCAGTCACTTTCTTATTGCAACGCACATTCTGGGGCGGTCCAACATGCTAGCGGACAGGCTAAGTCAGACCATTCTGATGCTTTATGAGTAGTCGCTGAATCCGTCAGTAGTGGAACAGATCTTCAGCGAGTGCGGTCAACCTTGCTGCGATCTCTTCGCATCCCCTTCCAACGCGAAGTGCAGCAGGTTTTTTGCTCTGAACCCCCCGCCGGGGTAGTCCCTGAGAGACGCTCTAGTTCATGCTTGGCCTCCCGGTCTTCTGCATGCTTACCCCCCAGTCCCTCTCATCCCGAGGTTTCTGCAGAAAGCTTGTCGACTGGAGAGCAAGGTGATCCTCATTGCCCTTTTTGGCTTCAACAGGTATGGTTTCCCTTCCTTTGGTCTCACCTTCGGCTCCACCTTGGATCCTAGATCCCCTTCAGGATCTGATTTCACACCCATCAGGGGTGCCTCATCCGAATCTGGAAAGCTGGAAGCTCACTGCTTGGTTGCTCTGGTTCCCGTGATCGCTTGGACTCACGGACTTTCCTTCTCAGTTAAGTCTATTTTGGTAGCTGCTCATAAGTCTTCAACCAGAAAGGTTTATCGCAGCAAGTGGAAACGTTTCTCTTTTTGGGCCTCTCAGAGGAGTTTGGATCCTTTCACAGCTCCTGTTTCCGCTATCCTTGATTTCCTAGCTGATATTTTCCAGCACGGAGTAAGTTCTTCTACTGCCAAAATTCAGTTGGCTGCTATTTCTCATTTTCATGTGGGCGAGAATTCTGCATCCTTGGCATCTTCTAGACTGTGCAAGGCCTTTATTAAAGGCACGTTTTTGGTACGCCCCCCTGGTCAAAGATCCTGTTCCCCCGTGGGACCTTACTATGGTTCTTCAAGTTCTGGTCGCTCTGCCTTTCGAGCCTGCTGCTACTGTTGATCTAAAATTTCTATCGTGGAAAACAGCTTTTCTGGTCGCTATTACCTCTGCTTAGAGGGTCTTGGAACTGCAGGCCTTGTCCATAAAATTCCCGTACATGATTTTTCATAAAGATAGAATTTCCCTTCGCACCAATCCATCCTTTCTCCCTAAGGTGGCATCACTAGTCAGTATCAATCAAACTTTAAATTTGCCTGTGTTCTTTCCCAATTTTATCAACAAAATGGAATACAAATACACATGTTGCATGTTCACAGACAGTAACGATTTTATTTACACAAAACAAAAAAATTTCATAAATCTGATCAGTTGTTTGTTTTGTTCTGTAGACCCTGTTTGGGCAAACCTATTTCCAAGGTCACGATAGCTAGATGGATTTCTTCATGCATCCTGCAGGTCTACAAGGACAAAGGCATGTCTCCTCCAGGTCAGGTTAAAGCTTATTTCACCAGGTCCATGGCTACATCTGCAGCTTTCTGGTCTAGGGTATCTTTAGATGACATTTGTTTGGCAGCTACTTGGTCCTCATCTCATACGTTTATCTCCCATTATAAATTGGATTTGACATCTAGAAGGAGAGCGTCCTTTGGCTTCGCGGTGCTCAGGAATATCTTTCCATGAGGGCCACCCAGGAGTTTAGTAGTTGGGGACTCTGTCCCACAGGTTGAAGATCAAATGAAGTAAACTACTTCAGATAAAGAAGTTATGTACTCCATCTGAGTAGTTGTACTTCATTTGTCTTCAACCATCTGTCCCTCCTTCCCTCGGACCTTTGGCGCATGTTCAGCCTGTGTAAGTATAGTTCACAAGTATGTTATCAGGTCGGGTTATAGTGTAAGTTCAGCAAACTCGATCTGGGGATGGAAGGCAAGGGAGGTGGATTATGGGTAAGGGGAGGAGTCTGGAGCTCGGAGCTGATGCTAGTAATCTTTGCTGGCTCGGATCCGTATTCCCATAGGTTGAAGACAAAGAACTACAACTACTCAGATGGAACATTATGGTGAGGACATAACTTCTTTTTATATTATATTCAAGATAAATGACAATTGTTATAAAAACATAATTAACTACATCTAGACTGAAACTTAAATATTCACAGTTAAAAGAAAGGGATTCACCACGGGCCTATTTTCCTGGTGGTGAACAAATAAAAATACATAAAACTAACTGTTATGTAATCATTCATACAAAAATTGTTTTTATGTAACCCCCCCGAGACTCATTGTGCCTTAGAGCTTAAGTATCAAGGTGTACAGAAAGTAATGGATATTCTAAAAATAAGAGTACTTCATAAGCCAAGAAAGTCCTAACTCTATATCAGCCTATAGGTATTATTTAAATATATGATTTAATGAATTAATCAAGTCAGAGTTTAGCTGCCTTTAACTTAAGTACATTTGTTAAAAGATATAGAGTTGTTGATACAGAGAACATAATGGCATTTAATTTTATTTGCCAGTAAAATTCTCTGTATTCTATTTTTGTATCCCAAGTACAACCTCTAAGGTTGCGTGGGATCATTGCCAGGATCCCAAACAAAAATTTTTTGAAACCTTTTACATTTTATGGCACGTTTATAAAAAGAACTCTTTGAATTACCCTTTTGAAGATCATAACAGTGTTCATAGTCTTTTTTCAAAAATCCTTCCATCTTCCCGATATAAAATACTGAGCAGTTTGCACATCTCTTTGTATATACTAAGCCAGTACTATTGCAATTCCCATATGAAAGTATGATTTTTTTTTATTATTTATACCAATTCTCCAAGATGAACTTGTCATCCTTTGTAATATAATCACACTGCCCACACCTACCACATCTTTGGTACCCCTCTTTTATTTCCCCCTTAGTAGCTAGGGAATGCCCATAATTTTAATAGGACGTGCTGGAGGGATATATTCATCACCCAAAGACTCCCTATGCTGTGGAACAAAATCCCGGTACATGTGAGGCAGAGCACCTCGCTGGCCTTGTTCAAGAGAAATCTTGACCAATGGATGGGAGATCGCAGATATACCCCAGGGATTACCTCAGTGTCACTGCTCGACAGAGGCACAGCAAAATAATGGGTATAGTTCCCCATACTAAAGGGGTGGCGTAAGCCACAAAACGATGGGCTAGGCTTGTAAATGCCCTCGGGCAGATAGCCTAGTATGAACCTATGAACCTATCTCATTGTCTGTCTAGGGATTTATTAAAATTAGCAGTTGTCTAACAAAATTTGGTGCTTCATCCAGTTACTCATAAAGGGAATAATTTCCTCTGAAAATTGTCCGGTTATTTCTAATAAGATCTTATCCATGCCCATACTATAGAGGAGGGAAAAGGATCTTTCAAATGTATTTATTTTTTCTGAATTTTCAGATTTAGAATGGTTAGTCTCATTCCTTCTGTGGGTCTCTGTTGAATCATTTAAACCTTGTCCTAAAAGGAGCACATATTTAACCCCCCCATCCATCAACAATCTCCTGACTTGTCTTTTTAATGAGGGATTGTGGATAACCCATTTCAAAAAACATTTTTCCAACTTGTCTACTTCAATTAAAAATCTATCTTTGTTAGATGTCATCCTTTCTATGCTGACAAATTGACCCTTCGCCAAATTTAGTTTGAAGTGAAATGGAATGGAAACTATTAAAATGCAAGTATGCATTTGAAAAAGTGGGCTTTCTAAAAATACAAGATTTGAAACCTTCCTTGCCCTTGTAAATTAATGTGTCCAGGTAGTTAATAACCTTAGAGTTAAAAGAATAAGTACATTTTAAAAATGAAGTTGTATAATCCATAAAATTATGTAATGCTTCAAGAGTGCCATGCCAAATAATAAAAAAAAGCGTCCAAAAACCTTAGGTAAATTTTCTAATACTAAAAGAAAATTGAGGGGATCAAATAATTTGCATGGCCACATGACAAGATTAGCATAACATGGTATGCATGACGCACCCCATGGCAACTCCTTTAAGCTGTACAGCTCTCCTTCAAAATAAAGTTATTGGATAAATCTAACTCCATCAAATTCATAATAAAAAGATGCCATTGCATTTCAGAAAATTTTAAGTGTCTTTTTCCTCCCTTGCAGTGTGGACATAGAAAAGGTAAAAGATTGTATTGGACATAATTGGATGATTTTAAGAGGAAATGATTCCCTTTATAAGCTACTGGGTGATGCACCAAATTTTGTTTATAAAATAAATGCTAATTTTAAGAAATCCCTAGGGAGACAAGGAGGTTATGGGCACTCCCTGTAAGGGGGAAATAAAGAGGAGTACCAAAAGATGTGGCAGGTGTGGGCAGTGTGATTATATTATGAAGGAGGCCAAGTTTATCATGGAAAATTTGTATTAATAAAAAAAATTACATTTTCATATGGGAATTGCAACAGTAGTGGCTTAGTATATATGTAGAGAGATGTGCAACCTGCCCAGCATTTATATCGGGAAGACGGATGGCTTTTTGAAAAAAGGCTACGTACATTGTTATGTTATTCAAAAGGGTAATTTAAACAGTGGTCTTTATAAATGTACCATAAAATGTAAAAGTTTAAAAAAAATGTTGTTTGGTATCCTGGAAGTCATCCCTCGCAACCCTAGAGGTGGTACTTGGGAGTCAAGAATAGAGTACAGAGAGCTTTTTATTGGCAATTAGCGACTGTGTTCCCTGGTATCAACAACTCTATATCTTTAATTCCTGTACTTAAGTAAAAGGCAGCTAAACTATGACTTGATTAATTCATTAAATCATGTATTTAAATAATACCTATAGATTGATAAACAGCTATGACTTTATTGGCTTAGGATGTACTCTTGTTTTTAGAGTATCCATTACTTTTCAATACACCTTGATAATTAAGCTCTTAGGCATATAACGAGCCTTGGGGGTTATTTTTACGTAAAAAAATTGTACGAATGATTATATAATAGTTGGTTTTGTGTGTTTTTATTTGTTCACCCCAAGGAAAACAGGTTTGGGTGAATTCCTTTAACTGTGAATTTATAAGTTTATTCCTTATAATTAACTACGTATAGACTGCAATTTATGTTTTTATAATTGTCATTGGTCTTAAATAATATAATATCAGCTTTCAGCATAGTTTATTATCTCGACTTGCTTGTCTAGGTATAAATGTTTTGTATTAGCTTTTTAATAGGTAAGGATTTTTTTTTTACTATTGGTTCATCTACATCATATGATTTGATTCATTTATTTTGTAAAGGATTTGTGATTTGTGTTTTCTTTATTCTGAGGAAGTCCCAACGGCATTTGGGATGAAAGTACATGTATATCAAGTGCTACAAGCTTGTATGTGCTTAACAGTGTAATGTGAGTCTTTGTAAGACAATAATACATTTTGTGTTTTAGACCTCCACTTGGATCCATACTGAGGTGTTTTGAAGGCTTTGAAGCAGCAGTCCCAACAGGGTATTTCTTCTTTGTGCAGATGATGACTGTTGGGTCCATACCAACTGGCACGACCCCTCAGGAGGCTGCCATGGTAGCAAGCAGTTCACTTATGGCCACTACAACATCAACATTAGTCAGATCCGAAGCCTCTTCACAAGTTTTGGCATCTGATGCTTGAATGTTTGTTACTACGGGAGGAAATTATGTGTTGTAGATGACAGTGCTAAATTAAAAAAAAAATTGTTTTGTATTGTGAACTGGTGTTATATTTTTGGTTGAAGGAGATAGTTTATCTTCTTTGCGTGTGGTTGTTATACATGAACAAAGCTCAGGAAGCTGGAGAGAGGTCACAGTTGCCTGACTGCTTACTGAGACCTTCCTTTCTAAATGGGTGCCTAAAACAGAGACCAGGAAGCTTACCTCAGCCGTCTACCCAGTCTTCAGCTGCTTTAGCCCAGGTTGAAACCCAGGATCTACTTGGGATAGCCCAGGAATTCATCACCTTTATGAAATAAAGGGAGCCCAGCCAGACAAAGCTGCCTACCGTGATGCTTCTCCCAGTAAAAGGAGAGCTGTTTCTTTTCAGAAGGAATCTGACTTCTCAGGATCTGAAGATGAGGAAGGGTTGTTTTATTATGAACACCTCCCTTCTCAATCCTAAACTGACTCTGACTCAGATGATACCCTCTCTTCTACTTCTACCCCTGAAGATTTATCCTTTTGGGATACCTTGCATAAGATGGAGGCCTTTACTTGGGAGACCAAAGACTTCTGTCATGCCCAAACCCATTACAGAGAACTTCTAACTCTGCCATCTCCCAGAACATTGGCTGCTCCTGCAGCTCCTCCCAAGTAAAGGCCTGAACTCATGGATGCCTCACTGAATAAGGAGTTCCTTTTTGGCCCCTCTACAGAAAAAAATATTTAAAAACTGTGAAATAATTCTATTTTTCTTCAACGCCTAGATATAATGTGAATTACCCTTCTAAACCTTGGCCTTTGCCACCTAGGCAAGAAAAGGGTAGGCCTTCCCAATTAGAGACCAAGATAATCTAGGAGGTGGCAGTCTGATTTAGCTCCCTAAATGTGGATTATCCAAGGACTGTATACACAGCACCCAACCCCTCCCCCTGCCCTCTAGGGATTTGGCTTTCTTCTTTCCTACAGCAGTAGAAAGTCATCACCGGGGACCACTGGGTCCTACACATCATAGAAAATGGCTATTACATTCAGTTAAAAGAAAGCTCCCGCTTCCTAGGGGATGCCAAAATCCACAAAAGTGGGGTAAATTCAAAAAAGTTACTCTTTCCCTGTGAAACACATCAAAAGATTCTGTACACATCAGGGTTTGTAGCTCTGAGACCCTGTTGGCTGAGTTGATGGCTAACAGTAGAGTGGTCTTCCATGTGACCATCTTTTAAAGGAGCAGAAGCTGCTGGGTCAAAAAGGTGGCAAGGTAAGTTTTTCTGATACATAATTTAAGTCTCAGGCAGGGCCAGGGCTTCTCCTGAGGCGCATTAGGTGTATGACTTCTTTTTAGGAATTGTTTCAGGTGGGGTGAGCATAGATGGGCAGGAACAACTAAGACGGACCGAGATGGCAGAAGCATGCACCTTAACAAGGGTGTAGCTAGGCATACGTTTTGTACTCTGTTGAGTACAATTTTCTATACATTACTTAGTATGGCCTAAATAAGCCATGGTTTATCTGTGATAGCTGTCTAAATTCATTCTTGCAATAAGAGTTCAATAGATTGAAGAAATATCTATGTAATGGTTTTAGAGGCAAAGTGATGTAAACATTTGTTAATTGGGAGAACGTTTCAATTTCTAAAATCAGGTGGGTTTGTGGGCAGCAATAGGAGCACGTGATTACAAAATTATATTCTCTGGCTACACCTCTTTACCTTAATTCTGGAATAAGAACAGACCTGATGAAATAATCCAAAAGGATATGCCAACTCTAGAGTTATGTTTGTATGAAGAGGACTGTTGTTTTTGTTTTGGCACCAATAAGAAAACCTTTTCCATTTGGATAAGTATGATTTTTCAGGTAGTTTATTTTCTTGTGTCTCTCAGGACAGATACCACTTCTGTACAATAGTTTGCATTTTGGGGTTAAAATCTAATCCTCCGTGCTTAGTGTGTGGTCAGGTGTGGCTGAATGACAGACCCCTTTAGGAGGGTGAGTAGATCTATCACTGTTGAGAGTCAAGAGGAGGGAGAACCAGTACTGCCTTGAACAGAAGGAGGCAGAGTGTCATGCTCAGCCTGTCTGACCTCACTTTATCAGTACCTTGGGGATCAGTGATAACTGGGGAAAGGCATACAGAAAGATGTCTGTCCATTTGAAGGAGAAGGCATCTGTCTTCCACATCCCTGTCTTTTGGTTCTAGAGCAGAACCGTCTGCTGTGATGAGAGGAGAAAATATCTATACTGGTATGCCCTTATTGATGGGTGAAGTCCAGAAAATTCTCTCTTCAGCAGCCATTCGTTGAAGTCCAGAAGGTCCCTACTCAGAGAGTCTGTTATGGTGTTATGGCCCAGGATATAAGATGTAGGATACTGTGAGTTTCAGTTGCAGTTCTTGTGGCAAGAGCCAAATATTTATTTCAAGACTTCATGGGGGGGGGGGGTAGGAATGGGTTCCACCTTGTGGTTTATGTACCACATAACAGTGGCTATCCAAAGCTGTAGTGTTCCGGGGTTCAAGTTGTTTTGAAAGGCTATCGTACCTAGAACTGACGGCATCTCTTTCTGGTTTATATGCAGTTATCTTTGCTCTGGTGCTCAGATAACCTGCACCTTCAGGAGTCCTAAGTTTGCTCCCCAGGCTAGTTCTGAACTGTCTGTGGTGATGGTCTTGTCTGTCTCAAGGTTGAGAAGTCTGGCCCTGGATTCTGCAGGATGTTGTCTTTCCACTAGAGCAGCTCATTTTTCAACCCCCCCCCCCCATGCCCGGTGTGGTAACAGAACTCTCCTTGAATCAAGCTGCTCACTTGCCTGTGTTCTTTCCTAACTACAGAATAAAGTTGAACAAATCCTACATTCCCTGGATGTGCACAGAGAGAGCAGGTTTTACCTTAACAGAAGAAAGTTCTCAAATAGAGCAGAACAACTGTTAGTGGCTTTTGTAGAAGGGGAAAGAAGGCAGACCCATCTCCAAACACTCCATTTCTAAATGGATAGCCTACTGCATTACTTTCTGTTATGCTCATCACGGCAAACCATTACCCGCCCATGTCTGGGCTCACTCCACCAAACACATGGAAGCCCCCACTTCCTTAAAGGTGTTCCTACCCAGGCCATTTTGGAAGGTGCCTCATGGACTTCTGTCCACACCTTTACCAAGCAGTTAGCAATTAGGCACTGCCTTTAAGGCTTGGTCAGGTTTTGCTACTGCTATCCTACAGAACCTACTGTCTCAAGGGCAACCAGACAGCCTACCCCCCCAACCTGTAGCATTGGGTGTCCTCCAAAGAATCAGTGCTGCAACATTGACTATGAAGAACATAGCACTGTTGTGTTATACTTGCCATAATTGTAGATGTTTGAGTAGATCAGTGTTGCAATACAAACTCCCACTCTCCTACCCTTTTATCTGTTGGCCTTCCTGCCTTGTCTGGGGGAGGGGCTTTCTGGCAAGTAGCTTTTATCCACAATCATCCCATCCCTCTAATCCTCTTCCATGGTTGCATCTTCCCTTATTCCTATCTAAACTCTGACATCTGAAGGATTGTGTTGTTCTCGGGCATTAGACTGCTGAACACAGCCTAGAAATTTTATTTATTTATTTACATTTGGTAACCTGGTAGTGTTCGACTGGGCAAAAAAGGCCCGTTTTCAGCAGAAACCCGGGGAGAAAAGCTCCCAAACTAAAGTTTACAACATTTGTAGTCAGGTACGCAAGTTACAGTACAAAATGATTACTAAGAAGTATACATAATTACATAGCACAAAAATCAAAGTTAATAATAGCTGATAAAATCAAAGAAAAAAAATCAAATGACCTCAGTAAAACAAACAAAATCAATCATTACTGAGTTAAAAAGGTAGATAGACAAAGTAGGGTAGTGTGTTGGCTTAGCCAGAGGAAGTACATGAGCATAATCAGTGATTGGGGAAATAATTTGTAAGGAGCTGTTTGGAGCTACAAGTATTGGGTATGGATAGTAGTTGCTGGGGAAGGGAATTCCAAGTTTTGGCTATGGAGTAGCTGTACAAAGACTCACCATAAGAGTTGCGGGTTTTGATAACTTTGAGCAAGCTTTTATCAGCTGAACTGAGTGAAGTAAGATTAGAATAGGGTTGTACAAGGTTAGATAAGGCTGGGCAATAGTCGAATTTATAGATAACAGAATGAGCTACTATTAGCTGGTTTAGGGCTAGTAAGTTTGGGAGTTCAGTCCAGTTTAGTTTTTGTAGGGCAATACAGTGGTGAGTTCTATGGGGAAGATTAGCTGAAAATTTGGCGATTTTATTGTAGCAAGCTTCTAAATTATTCAAGTCAGATTTCTGAAGGTTTGTGAAGACTTGAGAACAATAGAGAAGGGTGGAAAGTAGGTGAGTTCTGGCAGTAGCTGTTCACGCATGATTAGAGAGATATGGTTTAGCTCTGTAGAGTGCCCCTAATTTTGCGTGGACTTTTTTGATTGTTAAAGCGATATGTCTATGAAATTTTAGGTTGCAGTCTGGGATAACACCAAGGAGTTTAGTATGTTCAACTGGTTCCGTTTTGTTCCGTTAGAGGTGAAGATACAGTTGGGTTTGTTGTTTTTTATTGAAGGAATTAGGTAATACCATAAGTATGGTCTTGTTAGGGTTAAGAATGAATTATTGGCCTGAGAGGTATTTTTCAATGTTTTGAAGGGCAGACTGAAACTTTACTTGGAGTTCATTTAAGGAGGGAGCTGAGCAAATAAGAGAAGCATCATCTGCATATTGAATGATAGAGGCAGGTGAAGTTGCAGTATAAAAATCATTAGTAAAGATAACAAAGAGAAGGGGGCCTAAGATAGAGGTGGGACGCCGACAGCGAAGACCTGAGGATAGTGGTGATGATCACCCAGCTTATACTGTGATGCCCAGATGTTGGTCTCAGACATCCTTCAGGTAGGGATGAAGCAAAGACTATGGAAATTGGGCTAGTGGCAAGCTTCTGCATGACTGGAAGACCCTAGGATCAGTATTGAAAATTGATCTACTCAAACATTTACAGTTAAGGTAAGTGTTAACACAAACATACATTGCAGCAGCCACTTGTTATAACAGACTATCACCCTATACTTTGGGATACTGGTCTTGGCTATGTCTTGTTAATAGTACTGTAGTAATGGAACACTGCTAAATGACTACTGTGGTCGACAATTGATAACAATAGTTTTATTTGGTATAGATCTTCAGTACAGTACGAAGGCCGTGGGTACTGTCATTCTGACATGAATTTGTTTTTCTCATGAAGATTTCATGTCTTTATATTTGTGTGTCCCAACAATTTCCATTTTTGTCAGCTGCCATAGAATTTGAATAGATGTGATCCTCATTGTATCATAATAGCAATGACAGTGTTGATTGGATACTTTCTGAATGTCTTTAAGGACTGAATACAAGTTTTCAGGCTGTTTCTTAATGTCTTTATTGACTTAAGACCTTGAAATTGTTTATCTGTTTTTGATAATCTATTTGTATCTTTTCTTTTTACTTTCTTTTGGGTGCTTCACTTGAACTTGGTTAACACTTAGAACTATTAACTTTATTGTAGAAACTACATACATTTTTACTTATTTTCCTGTTTATTTTGTGTTGCACAGTTTTTGTATTTTTCATTCTTTCCTTTGCCAGTATATTGTCTGAGCTTGACTAAATTTCTTAATCATTGTGCTGTTGTTTCTCTGTTGTACTGATTTTTTTATCATTGTTCTTCCTATGTAACGTGCTTAGGAAATGAGCAGTTTAATAAAAATGTGTGACATTTTATTGCTGTTCATTTCCTGTAAGCAGTTTGCTTTATTCATTTAGAAATGGAGTCCCTTAAGTCACTCTTTCCTTGAAAATCCATAAGGAGAGTATCTTTACATTTTTAACTTTTTTTTTGAGGAAATGCTACAAGTTGACACCACTGTGAGGAGGTCAGGTTTAAGAGCATATGGCAAATGAACACTGCTGCCACGACATATGGCTAGTACTGCCATAACTAAACAAAATTTACACTCCACTGCTGAAGAGTAAAATTACCCTGGATCCCATGGATTTCATACACCGTACTTGTCAGCCTGTCTTTCATTGCTGTCTACCAGTAAAACTGCATCTTTGATAAAATTATTGCAGTTGCACACAGTCTAGGCGATATTTAATACCTTTCTAGTGCCATGACACTTTCCTTCCTTTTGCGTTAATTTGCCACCAGCCAAACAAATTTGGCACACCAGGAGCATGGTTATTAGCAGTATAGGTTGCTCATTTTAAGAGTATACAACTCGTGGTAGTCATAGCTTTGCAGTCTCTGTTCAAAAGATAGATGGCAGCTTAAGGAAATTTTGTATTACACTTAGAAAATTATACTGACAAACATACTTTTGCACAAGGAAAATAATTTTATAAGCATGAAGGCATTAAAAAACACTAGCAGCTAAGCTGGGCCTATTATTACTACTAACTGAAGATTACCACTAACCATCTACTTCTGATTTATAAGACTATTTAGCAATCATAAAAGGTTTATACACACAAATTTTATAGACATGAGCCTCACTGACTGCTTTTTTACTGGAACTTATGGTCTGGGAGTAGTGCTGCACAAAGACTAACTGAACTGTACTACTGCACTTAATCTGTAGAGAATAATCTTTAGAATCAATCAAGGATCCATTATTATTTTTAACAATTGAAGTTCGGCCCACATCACACTGTGTAGCGCAGTGGAGTGACCTCATTTACAAAGCAATGGCAGCCAGATGTGCAGACAGGCCCTGTACTCTGCTTGCCCAGCAAACAGAAGTAATCCAGAAAGCTCAAGTCAGGTATAGTATCCCACCTGTGACCCAGAGGGTGACAGGACTAACAAGAAGCAGAGAACAAGGGCTTAGTCCAGATAAAATCACTTTAGCTAGCAGATCTAGGAGAGACACACACTCTGTCGCAGGTCTTCTCTCATACAGTCCTTCTACCTCTTTGCTGGATCCCCCCATTTTCTCTTGCATTTTTCATGTTTTTTCCAAATCTTCTTCACCAGATTGTCTTCTCCTCATCTTCTTCACCTTTTTTGCACATGTGTTTAAACCACCATAATCTGTTCTCTTTGAACTTATGTGCATTTGGAGCTACTATGACTTCTGCTCTGTTCTCATTTCTTCATCAAGTCTTTCTGTGATAGAGGGAAGCCTTCTAGCTTATCAATGGGAGTGGTAAGCACTAGGTAGCCTGTCTACCACAGGAGGAGTGGTTTCTGGCCCAGAATTTATAGTTTATTGGCCGTTTGGGCAGTTTTTCCATCTCTTTCAACTTTCTGGTCTAAAAGCCCACGTTGCTTTTGTTTCCCGCCTTTCCTGTAACTAGTCTAGACCAGACACAGATTTGCTGTATCCAGGACTGTTTGTAAGCTTCTGAGAGGTGCCAAAGTCTGCTCTTCAATTTTTCCCTTAGATCTGCTAGTTCTCTCCTCTCCTGCACCTTTACTAGCTTATTAGTCTAGCACTTTACCATACCAGACTTCTTGTAGCAATTAGTGTAGCACACAAAAGTGCTACCAGCACTAAACGTTCTACAAGGAAACCGCTCCAGTACTTATTCTTAATGCCCACCCCTCCAGGCATGTCTAAAGGTCCGTTCCCTGTGCTTTCTCCAGTTACCTGGTGAACTTGGGCATCCAGAGGCAATGTAGCAACTTCCTCATGTACACCGACAACCCTCTCCTCTTGCCTCCCAACACTCAGACTTGCGAGAGATGCACTTATATATCCAAACTGGAAGCAACGCACTGTCCAGCCAAGACCGGAATAGCTGGTCAAGAGGAGAAGGTCAACACTTGCACCACACCACATGGAACACATAGCCCTCCAGAACACACACCAGCACTGCCTTCACATAAAAACACAAACCACACACCCACCTTCACGGAGACTCTCAGTAAAAATCTACCCATACAGCAGAGACCTCCAAGGCAGAAACGCACTCGACCACCACAACACAACACTAATCACGAGACACATAACTCTCCTAAACAGTGTGCCACTCAACCAAAGCCCCTAAGGCAAAACAGCATGCCCAGCACACTAGTCATAGGTGACTCGATAGTGAGGCACACTGATGTCCCACTCACTAGGTTAAATAAGGAGAAAGTAACAGTCAGCTGCCTGTCAAGTGCCAGGATCTGCCGTATAATGCCCGCACTCAGGTCCATCAACAACAGGTACAAATGTCGCTCTGTCATTGTACATGTGGGTGTGAATGATCTGAGACGTACCTCCCTGGACTACATGAAAAGAGACATGGAGGAGCTCTCTGATTATGTAGCCCAGGAGGGTACGACCCTAGCCCTGAGCAGCATCCTACTATCACCCAGAACGATACCACAGTACAAGCAGAAAATAATTTATTTCAGCAATTGGCTAAGTTTCTAGTGTCATTCTAAGGGGATCCAGTATCTGTCTGCCTGGGATGACATGATTGACAGACCTCGATGCTTTCCCAGAGATGGCCTGCATCTGTCACGCCTGGGCTTCCGGATACTGGCCAAGGCTCTTGCCATCCCTATAGTGCCTTTTTTAGGCGGTGTTCCAAAGACCAAATTACCACCGTAACAGCTACAAACAAATGCAGTCTGAGGGTCAAGCTGCTCAATGCTAGAAGTGTAAATGTCAAAATGCACTCGCTTGAAGCACTCCTTAAAATGGAGAACATCGACATTTGTGCTGTAACAGAGACCTGGTTCAAGGCAGCAGAAAGCACCCCTGCACTACCAGGCTGTAACTCATTCCACACCTTTTGGCCCCAGAACTTGGACCGAAGCTCCAAAGTGGTGGAGTTTCCATATTCATAAAGGATGCGCACACCTGCAGACTGGTAGCCCAACATAATGCATCAGAGATACTTCAGGTGCAACTAACATTGGGTAAGACAACGATTAAGGCCGTAGCCTATTATAGGTCCCCAACCATGTCCCAAGAGACTCGCTCCACGTTCCTAAGCACCCTGGAGAATATTAGGGTCCAACCTAACACACTCATACTGGGCGACTTCAACTACTCCTCCATTAACTGGGAAGACTACTCATGTACCAATACACTTGCCCAACATTTCCTGGAATTCATTAATTCCAATGCCCTGAAGCAGCTCGTTCTTACCCCTACTAGAGGTAGCGTCCTTGATCTGGTCATTACTAACATGGGGTGACCGTTGCTGTATACCAGTAGTTAACTCCTCCCTGGTTAGATCCGACCACAAACTAATCACCTTGGAAATCCACATCCCTCCCACCCACCCACCCCTGCAAAAGTAACCACCATGAAAAACTTCTCCAAAGCTAACTTTGGGCTCCTAAGAACAGAGGTGGCTAACTTCACGGCACCCATGCAAATGGAGAATAGTTGCATGACCGCCGAATCATACACCAGTGCACTGTACGAACACATACACAAATGCATGGATCTCACCATACCCAATAAAACCAAGATGCTGTCCTCCAAAACAAGGAAGCCAATCTGGTGGTCCCCTGCCATAAACAAACTCTACAACAGAAGGAGGAAACTGATGTGGAATAAGGTGATATCCCAAGACTGGAAAAACTCCCTTATCAGCCTCAACAAAAAGTTGAGATCCCTCATCAAATCCTCTAAAGCTAGCTATGAAAACAGAATTGCAGCAGATAGTAAAGACAACCACAAGGCCTTCTATAGTTATGTAAAGAACCTCCATGGCAATACCCAGATTTGCTCTGAGCTACTGCACAATGGTACCTCCTATACCGAGCCAACAGATATTGCCAATATACTGGCCGACAGATTCAGTGCCAACCCCCAAAAGGACCAATCACAATACCAGTAGATTGCCAGGCACCCAGTATTACTGCTGGACAGGTTAAAACAGCACTGTCCAAGGCCAAGAATACAGCTTCTATGGGACCTGACAGTATCCCTGGCTGTGTTCTACATGAACTACAGAGTGAACTGGCACCTCACCTGTGTGCCCTGTTCAATCACAGCCTCACCTCAGGCTTTGTCTCTACCGAATGGCACACTGCTATAGTCATCCCTCTCCACAAAGGAGGAGCAACTACAGACCCTGGGAACTATCTCCCCATTGCCTGACAAGTCTGATATGCAGAGCTGTGGAACGCATCATCATGGACCTAACAAACAAGGATACAGGGAATCTCCAAACTCTGGCTCCCACACAGTTTGGCTTTGTGAAGGGTAGATCATGCCTGCTCAGCTTGGTCGACTTCTTTGAGCCAGTCACCAGAGCTGTGGATAAAGGCAAGGTGGTTCAGACAGCCTACCTTGATCTGGCCAAGGCCTTTGATACCATTCCCCACTGAGGAATCATAGAAAAACTCACTAAGCTAGGCATCAACCCCTACATCAATAGGTGGGTTGTAAACTGGCTCACAGATAGAACCCACAGTGTGAAAGTAGCTGACTCCAAGTCAGACTGCCGACCAGCCACGAGTGGAGTCCCACAGGGATCGGTCCTGGGTCCTCTCCTGTTTAGTATCTACTTCTCAGAAGTCCAGTCCAACACGAAGGGACTCTGGCTGACAAAGTTCACAGACGATTGCAAGTTGGGAGCCATTATTAACTCCCCAAGTGATGTTGGCATCCTACAGAAAGGCCTCACTGAGACCAACCACTGGTGTCAGAACCATGGCCTTAAGTTCAATGCCAGAAAATGTCATCATCCCGTTTGGGAAAAACACATGTAGAATATGAACAGCCAAAGCATGTGTTTGAGGGAATTGAGTACGTGACAGTTTACATGTATTAAGATGTACTGTGTACTATGAACTTTAAATGAACTGTGAGTAGTGGAAAATTACTGAAAAATAAGAGCCTGCTTGAAAGCAGGAAATGTGCCTTATATGGAAGTGTGTCTGATTTTCATTCTCTGCCTAGAGATATAATGATGTAAGCTGCCTCCATGCCTATGGGTAAACCATTGATTGGTTAACAGTCTTGTATAATGATCTAATTGGTTCTTTTTATATTTTTGTACTGTCAGCATTATCCACAGTATATAAGCTTGTGTATTCCTTTGTTCTGGGAGTCTCCCTGGTGCTTTTCCATGAGGCTCCACACGTGTGTACTGTAGTAAATAAATACCACTGAAAGAGAGAAAGAACTGTATTTGTCTTCATTCTCAAGGTAGTGTGTAACTTAACACCCAGTTCCCATGAACTACCACATCAATTGTAGTCCACTGAACACAGAAGGTGTTATAAGAGATCTGGGAACACAGGTTGACAGCAACCTTTATTTTGACCACCACACTGCCACTGTGGTCAGAAAGTCCTGTGTGTCACATCTCATTACTAAGGGTTTTGCATCCAGGAAGAAAGAGGTCATTGTCTCCCTCTACTCTTCCCTCATAGGCCATCATAGAGTACAATGCCCCATTTGGCATGTACCTCACTAGACACCTGCAACAACTGAAGGGGCCGTAAAAGTACCTCACAAAGAGGATCCTAGGCCTTAAATTCTTGTACTATATGGGCAGACTAAAAAAACTCCCTATTCTCCGTCTCTTATCGCCTACTTAGAAGCGATGTCTGCTTGACTTATAAAGCCATGTCTGACCCAGCTCTGTTAGATATGCTACATCTAAAGAAATCCCAATCCCTCCACACCACACAATCCAAAGACCTCAGCCTCATTACCACAATCAACAGAACCTGCTGGAAGGACAGGTTCATAACCCAGAGACTGCCCATGCTATGGAATAGACTTCCCATACATGTCAAACAGAACACCTCAGTGGCCCTCCTCAAGAGAAATCTTGATGAGTGGATGGGAAACAGAAAATTCACCCTGGGAATCACTCCAGTGGGTGTACTCAACAGAGGCACTGGAAACTAAGGTCAGGTGGCACAATGCCAGGGTAAGCCTATGGGCAAGGCTTGTAAAGGCTCCAGGACCATTAGCTTAGTACACACCTATGAACCTATCTGTCCCACAGTGTGCAACCTACCACCCTTGTCAGGCACTTCATCTCTAGCTTTCTCAGCTGCTTGTGCCTTCACTGCCCAGGTTCCTGTACCATATAGTAGTATTGGTCACACCACTGTTTTGTATATCTTACTTTTCAGCTTCTTAGGCATTAGTCTGTCATACACTACCCCAGACACACTGTGCCAGTTAGCTGCGGACCCTGTGATTCTAGCTGTGATCTCCTCATTCAGACTTCCTTTTTCTCAACCACAGCTCCCAGATATTTGAAGCTGTTAACCTGTTCCACTGTTTTTCCCTTCTATCTCCATTCTCAGATTCTTCTGATTTCCCCCATTTGCTGCCATTAAAACTTTCTTATCTGTACTCTGTTTCATCCCATGTTCCTTCAGTTTTACATTCCATTCCCTTATCCTTTACTGAAGTTCTTGCTTAGAGTCTGACAGAGATGCCACATTATCTGCATACCCAATCTTAGACCTTGTCGTACACATATACGTACATACATGAGATGTATATATATATATATATATATATATATATATATATATATATATATATATATATATATATATATATATATATGTATGTATATGTATATGTTCATAGGTAGGTATTGGGCTATTGGCCCTAGGGCCTCTATAAGCCTAGCCAAAAATGTACCCTGGCTTTTGCCACCCAAGAAAATTATTTTCCTGTGCCCCTGTCGAGCAGAGCCACAGAAGTGATCCTTGGGGTGAATTTCCTATTTCCCATCCAATCATCAATATTTTTCTTGAAGAGTGCTAATCAGGAGCTCTGTTTGACATAGATAGGTAGTCAGTTCCAGAGTATGGGAAGTCTCTGGGACAGGAATCTATCCCTCCAGCATGTTCTGTTAATTGTGGTGACAAGGTTTAGGTCCCTAGAGCGTGTAGCTGGGAGGGATTGGAATTTCTTTAAGTGGAGCATGTCCAACAGCTCAGGGTTTGACATAGCTGTGTATGTTAGGCAGAGATCGCCTCTGAGTAGGTGATATGTGATGGAGTAAAGCTGGAGTTTTTTGAGAAGGTCTGCGTAGGGCATCTGTTTGAGGCCAGTAATCCTCTTTGTGAGATATTTCTGTGGCCTTTCCAGTTGTTGTAGATGTCTTGTGAGGTACCTACCAAAAGGGGCATTGTACTCTGTAATGGGTCTAATGAGTGATGAGTAGAGGGAAACAATGACCTCTTTTTTTCTGGAATTGAAACCTTTTGTGATGAGGTGAGCCACGTAGAAGGATTTCCTGACCACTGTGGCGATGTGATTATCAAAGGAGAGACTACTGTCCATCTGTTTCCCAAGGTCTCATCACATTTTTGGCGTTAAGTAGACTACCAGCTATGTGGTAGTTCAAGGGTACAGAGTTTTTGCCAAAGGGGATGACAATACACTTTTTGGCATTGAGCTTCAGGTCATGGCTTTGACACCAGGTATCTGTCTCAGTGAGGCCCTTTTGTAGTATGTCCACATCGTTAGGAGTTTCGATTATGGCTCCTAGTTTGCAGTCATCTGCAAACTTTGTTAGCCAAAGACCTTCTGTGTTAGCCTGTACTTCAGAGAAGTAGATACCAAACAGTGGAGGACCCAGGACTGAACCCTGTGGTACTCCACTTGTCACTGGTCTGAAGTCAGATTTCGAGTCCGCTACTTTCACAGTGTGGGTTCTGTCCGTGAGCCAGTTGGCAACCCATCTTGTGACATAGGGATTTATATCTAGTTTAGTGAGCTTCTATAATTCCAGAGTAGGGGATGGTGTTGAAAGCCTTGAAGAAATCTAGATGAGCTGTGCGAACCACTTTACCCTCATATGGCTTTGATGACTGCTTCAAAGAAGTCAGTCAGGTTTAGGAGACATGATCTGCCATTTACAAATCCGAACTGGGTAGGGTCCAGAGTTTGGAGATTACCAATGTCTTTGTTTATGAGTTTCATGATGATACGTTCTATGGCCTTGCAGACCAGGCTCGTCAGGCTAATGGGGCGGTAGTTCCTGGGGTCCGTCGTGGCTCCCCCTTTGTGGAGTGGGATAACTGTCGCGGTGCGCCATTCAGTGGGCACAAAGCCTGAGGTGAGGCTATGATCGAACATGGTACTTAGGTAGGGTGCCAGCTCATTCTGTAGTTCGTGTAGAACGCAGCCTGGGATATTGTCAGGTCCCATAGATGCTGTGTTCTTGGCTTTGGAGAGTGTGTTTTTTACCTGTGCAGCTGTGATTACAGGAACTTTGCATTCTTCCGGTATAGAGAATGGCCCTCTAGGGGGTGAGAGGGGGGTAAAGTTAGCACTGAACCTATCTGCCAGGATGTTAACAGTATCAATTGGTTCTGTATATTTAGTGCCGTTGTCCTGTAACTCAGAGCAGATCTGAGTGTTGCCATTGAGATTCTTGACATAGCTATAGAATGCTTTCTGGTTGTCTTTAGAGTCAGTGGCAATTTTGTTTTCATAACTAGCTTTGGAGGATTTTATGAGGGATCTCCGCTTCTAACTGAGGTTGACCATGGAGTTCCTCCAGTCATGGGATTTTACTCTTTTCTGCAACAGTTTCTTTCTTCTGTTGTAGAGTTTGTTTATGGCAGAGGACCACCAGATTGGCTTCCTTTTTTTGGAGCATAGCATCTTGGTTCTATTAGGGATAGCATGATCTATGCACTCATGTAAGTGCTTATAAAGTGCATTTGTGTAGGATTCAGCAGTCGTACCTCTATTGTCCATCTGCATGGGTGTCATGAAGTTTGCCACTTCTGTCTTAAGAAGTGTGAAGTTGGCTTTGGAGAAGTTTTTTATGGTAGTTTCCCTAATTGGGGGTGGGGGAGGGATGTGGATGTCTAGGGTGATTAGCTTCTGGTCAGATCTGAACAACGAGGAATTGACCTCTGGTGTGGAACACTGGTTGCCCATGTTGGTAATGACCAGGTCTAGGATATTGCTGCCCCTGGTAGGGGTGTGAATAAGTTGATCCAAGGCGTTGGAATTTATGAATTCCAGAAAACATTGAGCAAAAGAGTTGATACATGAGTAGTTTTCCCAGTTAATGGTGGGGTAGTTGAAATTGCCCATTATTAGGGTGTTGGGTTGTACCCTAATACTTTCCAGTGTATCAAGAAATGAGGATTGGGAATCCTGGGGCATGGTGGGGGGTCTGTAGCAAGCTACAATTTGGATTGCGGTCTTGCCCAGAGTTAGTTGCACTTCGATAATCTCGGATGCATTATGCTGTGCAACTAGCCTGGAGGTGTGGATATCCTTAATGAATATGGACATGCCTCCACCTTTAGTGCTTCGTTCTGGGTTAGGTGACTGAAAGGTATGGTATGAATTATAGCCTGGTAATGCAGGGGTGCTCTCTGGAGCTTTGAATCAAGTCTCTGTCACTGCACAGATGTCGATGTTCTCCATTTTAAGGAGTGCCTCGAGTGAGTGCATTTTGAGGTTTAGACTTCTAGCATTAGTAGCATTACCCTCATATTTTGCTTGCTTGTACCTGTTATGATGGTGAATTTGTCGTTTGAACCTTGCCTAAAAAAGGCACTATAGGGGTGGCAAGAGCCTTAGCCAATATCCGGAATCCCAAGGGTGACAGGTGCAGGCCATCTCTGGAAAAGCATCGTGGTCTGTCGATCATGTCGTCCCAGGCATACAAATACTGGATCCCCTTAGAATGACACCAGTAGCTTAGCCAATTGTTGAAGTCAATCATTTTGTCCTTGTACAGTGGTATCATTCTGGGTGATGGCAGGATGCTACTCAGGACTAGGGTCATACCTGCCTGGGCTACAAGATCAGAGAGCTCCTCCATGTCTCTTTTCATGTAGTCCAGGGAGGTACATCTCAGGTCATTCACACCAACATGGACACTGACAGTGTCATATTTGTACTTGTTATGGAGTGACCTGAGTGCGTACGTTATGTGGCGGATCCTGGCACCTGACAGGCAGCTGACAGTAACTTGTTTAGCCTGGTGAGTGGAACATCAGTGTGCCTGACTATAGAGTCACCTATGACTAGAGTGTTGGGTACGTTTTTATGCCTTATGGGCTGTGGTTGAGTGGAACACTGAGTTTGTGGGCTATATGTCATTTGGATTGTTTTGGGGGGTGGAGTTTGCTTGCGTTTCTGCTTTGGCGGTCCCTGATGCTTGGGCAGGTTTTATTGAGAGCCTCCGTGAATGTAGGTGTGTGTTTTGTGTTTTGGTGGTGTAGGTTTTGAGGGACTATGTGATGAGTGTGGTGTGGTGCAAGTGTTTACCTTCTTCTCTTGACTGTGTAGTCCAGTCTTGGGTGAAGAGAGCTTTGCTTCCAGTTTGGCTATATAAGTGCATCTCTCACAGGTCGTAGTGTTGGGTGGTAGGAGGAGAAGGTTGTCTGTGTACATGAGGCAATTGCTGCATTGCCCCAAGATGCCCAGATTCATCAGGTAGACAGGAGAAATCACCGGGAGCTGACCCTTAGACATGCCTGGATAGGTGCTTATTTATTAAGTACTAAAAACTGCTTTTGTCTAGACAAGTGAGGAAAGTTGAGTGCTGTAGTAATTTGCAGCTTATTTAGAGCTTACAACGAGTTCTGAACAAGTGCTGAGTTCAAAGAAACAGATTTGAGTGCTGAAACTAGAAAACTGGCTAGCTCTAAGAAACAAAATTAAGCTAGAAGGCTTCCCTCCAACACAGAAAGGCTTGGGCGCTCAGAAGCCTACAAACAGTCTAGACCACTTACAGGAAAGGCAGGAAACAAGCTTAAACATTTTTTTTCTTTCCCAGATGCTCTCTTTGTACACAGTAGGAGTGCCTGAAATCAAAATATGATCTCACTGCACTCAGTTGAGTGTGCATATGAGATGGGCCCAGAAGGAGTATCCAAACACAAATTTACAAGAGAGGCGGGCAGTTTCAAAGCCACCAAGATTAACACCAAAACAGAAACAGGGAGGGTGGGTAGGGAACTAACTGAAAAAACAGAGTCAAAACTTCCAGTTTATATATTTGTGTGTGTGTTTGTATGTAAATATATATATGTAATGTGTGTGGGTGTGTTTGTATGTATGTGTGTGTGTATATATATATATATATATATATATATATATATATATATGTATATATATATATATATATGTATACATACACACACATACAGTATATAGGTCCCTGACAGTTGGTCGAGTCTTTAGTTGAAGTGATTTTGTTGGATTCTTTGTCAGTTTCACGCGATCAGAAGGTGGTTACGTGCTGCAGTGGAAGTAATAGTGTTTTTCCTTACCTACACTGGTATGAAAGTTACTTTTGTGTAGCAAAAGCACCATTTGACAGTTCCTATAAATGCCCAAGATTGCAGTTATCTGTACTTTTGCAGGTTTACATTTTTCAATGTTGTGCAATCCTGGAGTTAGTGTATTTATAGATTGGAGGGTGCAGGAGGGGCTTGTCCCCACTCAAAAGCATAGTTTTTGATTTATAAAAAAAAAAAAAAGGGCAGAAAAATCACAGTGTGGAAGGTGTGAAGTTCACTTCTTGAAATATGTTGTTCACCTAGTCCACTAATAAAATTTGAACTTTAAAATACGTATTACAAAATAATAAAACAGTAGGTAGTCCGCAGTTGAGTTAAAAAATGGAATATCCTTTATTGAAAATCCACACACAAGCGATCCTAGTAGAGTATAATGAAAAGCTCCCCAGCTGGTTTCTTTATTAATAAAGTTTGGATTAGTAGGTTAGCCTTAATAAGCTGTTCTTATAGGGTCTATATTTAGGTATCGAGCACCTAAATGTCGATACCTAAAGAGAGAAAGCTGAAAACCGCAAACGGCCATTTCAGTGAATTTTTTTTCAGGGAAAAAATTTTGCTTGCCCGTTATCGTGAGTTGGTATATTTAGTTAAGGGGTGTGGGGGCGAAGCCCCCCACTTGATTAGGTTTTGTAAGTTTGTTTTTTTGTTTGCCAGCCAAGCAAATTTTTTCCATGTGAAAAAATTCATGGAAGTGGCCATTCATGGTTTTCAGCTTTCGCTGTTTAGCTGTCGATCTTTAGGTGTTCGAAGAGATGTAGCTGCGAGCATATAATATAGACCCTTCTTATATATTTTAAGTTTCAGTTCTAAGGTAGCACAGTCTCCGTTTACACTATAGTGTTAAGGAGGAAGGGGGACTTTGTTAAAGGAAGGAGCTTAATGCTTTTATTGCTCTTAACAAACCACCCTTTGTAACCACTCCATTGCTGCAAATAACCTGATTATATATAAATTAATGAATGTCTTTAATGCTTTTCATTATACTCAACTAGGATCGCTTGTTTGTGTTTCCAATAAAAGATATAAAGGATATTCCATTTTTTTAATTTAGCTGTGGACTACCTACTATTTTATTATTTCGTAATAAGCATTTTAAAGTTCCAATTTTTGTTAGTGAACTAGGTGCCTAATATATTTCAAAGAGTGAACTTCACACCTTCCACACTGCGAAGTTTCTGCTTGGTTTGTATTTTGACCCAGTATAGGTTTCATACTGGGTTTTTTGAGACTTTGAGGGATACCATGAATTTTGCTTTTTGATTTAAAAACAAATCATTTCTCATTAATGTGTGACCCAACAGTTCAGTTTTTAGTAAACTCGGTAGACATCCACTCTTTACTGTAATGCCATGAGGCATTAATCAACTGCCTGTCAAACTTGCAAAAAGTGCAGTAAAAAGGCAGAAAACATCATTATTAAATAGTTTTAAATGATTAGAGATTGTCACTCAATTTTTGGTTTAATGTTCTTGTGATTTACCCTCATACCTGTTCAAAGCTTCACTTATCAGGTGCATAAAGAATGGGTGGTGGGAAATGAATGCACAGACATCTCAGCTATTCTATCAAGGTTAATTTAGCAGCCATTTCAAATTTTCATTTGGGTTTAGGAAATGCATGTATTGCATCTCTCAAACTCTCTAAGGATTTGTAAAGGGTACTTTCCTTCATGGACCCCCAGTAAGAGATCCAATCCCTCCTTTGGATTTGTCTAAGCTGTAACTAATGCTCCTTACAAGCCAGCTGCTACCATAGATTTTAAAGCTGCTACCTTGGAAAACCCTCTTCTTAGTGGCAATTACTTCAGCCAGGAGAGTTTCAGAGCTTCAAGCTTTGTCTTGTAATCTCCCTCACCGTGTCTTCCACAAAGACAAAGTTTAATTGCTGATGAAGCCTTCTCATTCTTAAGGTGACCTTGTAGTCGATCTTGAACCAGTCGATTCAATTGCCTGTTTTCTTTCCAAGATGTTCATCGTATTTCACTGTTGCAGTCATTGCACTTGGGTTATCCTGCTGACAGGCTACCCGCAGTCGGCCTGAATTCCAACGTCCTGGTCTGGCGTTGGTTGCTGTCACCTCTTCCCTGACGTCAGTGCACCAGGGGTATAAGATGCAGCCGACGCCATTTTCTTCAGTCTTTCTTGCCGCGTGGTGCCGGAAGCAAAAGCAGTTCGCAAGTGCCAGTCGGCCGACTCCTGAGATTTTCTAAATTGAATTTCGGAATTGAAGTCTTCAATAAAGCTAAATACCCCATTGGGGAAACTTTTTTCTTGCTCCAGACAGATGGCAGAAAAAGTTAACAATTGTATTTCTTGTGGGAAGCAAATACCTCATAAGGATTTTCATTCTTACTGTATTCCTTGCCTAGGCCCTGACCATGACGTTGCTAGTTGTCGGTTTTGTGCTAGATTTAACCAACGCACTATTAAGCGTCGGTACGATTTTGCATTTCATTACTTTGGCCGAAGGTTTAACTATATAATGCCGTCGGAACAGCCGACGACCGGAGTTCATAAAAAGCTCAAGGAGAAAGAAAAGGACAGGCATCCAAGGTCCAAAAATGACAACGAAGCCTCCTCTAGGCCAGTCGCCGGTTCTCAGTGAGGCGCTTTCGCTGCCCCTGACACCCGCTACCTCAGAGCCACAGGCTGCCTCCGACTCCCACGTGGAGACAACTAGGCCTCTGGATACTCAAGGTATTGGGCCTTCAGAAATTAATCCCTCAGATGGGTCCGGAGCTGCTGAGCAGGCATCGGCTTCTGAGGGTGTTTTCAGACCTACACAGCTTTATATCAAGCCAACCTCAGCATCCAAGACAAAGACTAAAACAGCTTTAAAGACAAAGAAACAAGTACAGCGTTCTCCTGGACAGACTTCCATGCCTAAGAAACAGATGCTGAAAATGGCCGAAGACCTAATTACTTTGATCAGGGGTTCCCATCCCCCTCCTGATAAAAGGCCTAGGCAAGACACTGATTATGATTCCTCTGATCAGGTTTCCATTTCCTCTGACTTCTCTTCAGAACAGGGATTCTCTCTTCCTCCCTATGAGGACTCTGATGCTGAAGAATCTATTCCTTCAGCTTCTCCTCCTGAGGACTATTCTATTGGGGAAACCCTGCACACCATGAGGGAGCATTTCCACTGGGAGAGCCAAGATTATTCAGAATCTAAGAAAAGGCTCAGAGATTTTCTTTTATTGCCTCAGCACAGACCTCTTGCTATTCCACCTGTACTAGACATTGTTGATGATGTATTTTCAGAGTCCAGTCTGTCTCCTGACTCTTTACCCCCTGCACCAGTTAAGCAGATAGGTACTACAGGGTTCCAGATTCTCACAAATTTCTATATAAAATCCCTGCTGCTGACCCAGAAACTATTTCTCAGGGTCAAGGCTTCCTCTGCAAAAACCTGTCCCCTCTGTTAGGGATTCTAGAGCACTGGACAGATGGGGGGGGAGTTTACACCTTTGTTACTTTGGCTGTAAGGGCTTTAAATTGCCAGTTTCATATGCTTAAATATCATAAATATCAGCAATACCTAATGTCTCTGCTAAAACAGAAAATGCAGACAAACTCTGAATGTCCTGAAAACAAAGAAATGCAGGATTTATTGCATGCAGCTGAACAAGTGGGAAAGCATACTTTGCAATGTGGTTTTGATTCAGTAGGGGCCTCTTGCAGGGCCACTGTTACAGGCTCTGTCATTCGAAGGCATGCTTGGTTAAAGGAACAGAATTTGCCTGATCATGTTAAAGCAAAATTATTGGATGCTCCATTACAGCATGATACTTTGTTTGGTGTTAAGGCAGAAGAGGTGTGAAAGAAAATGGAGGATAAAGCAAAATATATGCAGACAGTAAAGGATTTCTTACAGGTTCAGCCACCAAGATTTAGCAGGAACTGGCCTTCTAAGAATTGGTCCTTTCCAGTGTCAGACAGACCACAAAGAGGCAGATACAGACACCCTAGAGGCAGATCTCAGCCCCAAGACTCATATAGACCTAAACAATGGGGTGCTTCTACCTCCAAAAGCGGAGAAGACAAATCACAACCATATAGGAAACAGCCCCAATGACTTCCCACTGCCAATGCCAAGCACTTACCTTTTGGCAGCACCCTTAGGGGGAAAGCTAGCACTTTTTTCACACAATTGGCACATGATCACCCAGGACAAATGGGTACTAAATATTGTTTCTCAGGGCTACAGGTTCCATTTTCACACCCTTCCAAAGACAAAAGGTATGCCAGACCTGCCACACAATTAATGGGCAGAGGCACAAAAGCAAATTTCATCTCTCATGGACATGAGGGCTATTCAGCGAGTACCACAGCAAGAGCAGGGACAAGGATTTTACTCAAGGCTTTTCTTTCTCCAGAAAGGACAAAGCATGGAGACCAATACTGGACCTGTCTATTCTAAATACTTTTCTGGACGTTCCAAAATTCAAAATGTTGACACTGCAGCAAATTCTGCCCATGCTGGGCAAGAAGGCTTGGCTCGTAACTTTGGACCTAAAAGAGGCATACCTGCATGTCCCAATCAGACAATCTTGCAGAAGATACCTCAGATTCATAGCTGGCTCAATGCACTACCAATTCTCTGCACTGCCCTTTGGCTTATCTACTGCACCCAGGGTCTTCACAAAATGCTTGGCACCAGTAATTGCATTTTGAAGACAAAGAGGATTTCAAATTTATCCCTACTTGGACGACTGCCTTATTCAAGCAGAGAGCAAAGACATTCTACTAAAGCATCTGGCATTTGTAAAAAGATTACTAATTTGCCTAGGATACACAGTAAACGAAAAGAAATCAAAACTAGTGCCCTCTCAAGAGATAATATTCCTGGGTGCAAGCTTAAATACAACTGCTCAGATGGCTTATCTCACGCCAGACAAACAAAGGCAACTGACTTATTACTTCGAAAACATGGCAACAAAAACCCAGTTACCTGCAAGAAAAATTCTGCAGGCTTTGGCCTTCATGGCATCTTGCATTCTGCTAATTCCATATGCAAGACTGCATATGAGGAAGCTACAATGGTATCTAAAAAGTGTTTGGAGTCAACATTGCCACAGCCTGGAAACATTAATTACCCTCATTCCCTGCCTGCAACATGAGTTTTGATGGTGGGCACTGGCCTGTCACCACAACAAGGGACAGCCATTCACTTTACCCACAGCCAGGCAGACACTAACAACAGATGCATCGGATTACGTCTGGGGGGCACACATGGCAGAAAAATGTATTCGGGGCACGTGGTCCGCAAGCCAAATGCATCTTCATATCAATCAAAAAGAGATGCTAGCAGTACAGAATGCCCTAACAGCCTTCAAGGATCTTCTCCATCCAGGACAACTATTGCTAAAGATGGACAATACTACAGTCATGTGGTACATAAACAAGCAAGGGGGCACACATTCCTACATTGCAGGCAAGCCATGACTTTGTGGAACACAGCATTGACTTACCAAGTACATCTGCAAGCACAATTCCTGCCAGGAAAGACAAATACTCTGGCAGACGAACTAAGCAGAAACCTCATGGACCCTCATGAGTGGAAACTAGATCCACAAGTCTTCAGCATGATAGCAAGGAAATGGAGATGCCCAGACATAGATCTATTTGCCTCCCCTCACAACTACCAACTACAGAGATTCTGCACAAGGACTTATCACAATCAAGCATGGAAGGTGTATGCTCTGTCATTCAGCTGGAAAACCCTTACAGTATATGCCTTTCCTCCACTGCCTCTCCTCCCCAAGGTACTCATGAAGGTCAGACAAGAGAAGCCAAAAATTATACTAATTGCCCCAGACTGGCCACGCCAGCACTGGTACCCAATCCTAAAGAGCTTGTCTCAAGGCCCAGCATGGACTTTACCTCAAATTCCTCATCTTCTGACCCAACAAAACAATCAGATCCTACACAGCCAACTCAGAACCTTAAATCTGGCTGCATGGCGAATATAACCACTCAGAACACACCTATCTCAAAAGCAGTTATGGATGTTATTTTAGAAGCCAGGAGGACCAGCACCAGAAAATTTTATACAGAAAAATGGAAGAGATTCTGTGCTTGGAACCAGGCACAAGGAATTGACCCGCTTGTTCCAAATATTCCTCAGATTTTACAATACCTAACTGAGATGCTGGACAAAGGCCTATCCTTCTCATCAATTAAGATCCATGCCTCTGCCATTTCAGCTCATTACAATATGGAACCACCTATTTTTTCACATCCACTGCTAAGGCAGTACCTCAGAGGGGCCAAAAACATAACACCCCCAAGGAGAGCACCGATACCTACATGGGACCTCAACTTTGTCTTGGAAAAGCTCACACTGCCTCCTTTTGAGCCAGCCAATACAGCCGAGATAAAATTCCTATAATGGAAAACAGCTCTGCTCCTAGCAATAACTTCAGCAAGAAGAGTCTCAGAGTTACAGGCATTAATGGCTGTGGAACCCTTTATCATTTTCCATCCGGACAGGGTTTCTCTAAGGACAAACCCAACATTTATGCCAAAGGTAGTATCCAGTGTGGCTCTTAATCAAACCATTCATTTGCCTACTTTTTATCCAAATCCCCAGAATAAAGGGGAGAGACTATTGCATTCTTTGGACATACACAGACAGCTACGCTTCTACTTGAACAAAACTAAAGCTTTCAGAAAGACTGAGCAACTTTTAGTGGCATATGCTGCAGGATCACAAGGAAAGGCTATCTCAAAGCAGAGTATTTCAAAATGGATAGGACACTGCATTCATTTCTGCTGTGCACAACATGGCAAATCAGTGCCTAAGGGCATTAGGCCACATTCGACCAGGGCAGCAGCCACCTCAGCAGCCTTCCTCAGAGTACCAACCAAGGATATTTTGGAAAATGCTACTTGGACTTCAGTGCACACTTTAAACCAAGCACTACCACTTGCCTCTTTACTCTAAATCCAGAGCAGGCTTTGCCACTGCAGTTCTGCAGGGCCTCATAGCCACTCCTAATTCTATTTAGACCCAGCCGCCCAACCTCAGCTTTGGGATTCAACCCAAGTGTAATGACTGCAACAGTGAAACACGATGAACATAGTACAGTTGTGTACCTACCATAAATGTAGATGTTCGAGTGTATTCACTGTTGCAGTCCAGGTTACCCACCATCCCCCTTTCTTTGCTGGGACTTATCTGTACTTCTCTATTCTATACAACCTATGTGGTGTATTTGCTTGTAGATGAAGGTTTTGTTTATTTTTGTGCATGCTTTTTATAAGCAATGTTTTTAGCCTACCTTTTTGGGGGCACCTGACATCTGGGGCAAGAAAAACTGAAGAAAATGGCGTTGGCTGCATCTTATATACCTCTGGCGCACTGACGTCAGGGAAGAGGCGACAGCAACCGACGCCGGACCAGGACTTTGGAATTCAGGCTGACTGCGGGTAGCCTGCCAGCAGGATAACGCAAGTGTAATGACTGCAACAGTGAATACACTCGAACATCTACATTTATGGTAGGTACACAACTGTACTTTTCTGTAACATGGGAGAATACTTGTTTCATTATTTGAATGTTCATTGTCAACTGAGATTTTATTTGCACAGAACAAAATCTATCAGAACAAATTTTTGTATCCCTCTCTAGGACTGAATTGGGTAAGTTTGAATTGGGTAAGTTTGTTTCTAAGGTGACCTTGTCCAGATGGCTTTCAGATTGCATCTCCTCTGTTTACTCTGTGAATGGTGTTCCATTACCTAACAAACCTAAAGCACATTCCACCAGAGCAATTGCCACTTCTGCTGCCTTTTCCGCTCATGCTTCCATGGATGATATCTGTGCAGTGGCTACTTGGTGCAGCACTCATGGCTTTGTAGCCTATTATAAGTTGAATGGTCAGTCCAGGTGCAGGACATCCTTTGGCTCAATCATTTTGCAGAATTTTCTCTCCTGATACCACGCATTTTGACTGGCTGGGGACTCGGTCCCATAGGGTGAGGTAGATGTAAGAGACCACATCAGATAATGAAAGTTGTGTACTTTACCATAAAAATAGATCCATGTTGTCTTCATCCATCTCAGCCATCCTGCTCTCCATTCCCCTTTCCAAATTGTCATTCTTCTCTTGTGGGTTATGGTGGACTGAGGATCAATCCAAAGCCTGGCCTTGAGATGCTTTCTTAGACCATGATTCAGATCGTGTTTGAGAGACTTGCCAAGTATCTGTAAGGTATTGCAGGGCAAACTCGATCTGAGGAGATTTATGGACGGCAATGCTTTATGGGAGAGGAGGTAATGCTTTGCAGCCGAAGAATCTGACCTGCTGACTTCAGATTTGATCGTATCGGATAATCACCACAGGTTGAGATAAACAGCTGAAGACAACATGGCTCTAGCATTATGGTAAGTACAAAAAAATTTCCTTTATTTAAAATTATTTTAAACCTTTAATCACTATACATAGGTTTGTTACAGCCTTTGCCCTGAGTTAGATTTATTTAGTACTATTTTTTCCTTCATTGTTACTAGATATTGTTCACTAAATTGGCCTTTGTTTGGAATTGGAGATTTTCTATTCAGGTCTTCCCTGTAAAAAGACAGTATATAAAATAGTAACATTTGGATTGTAAAGTGTTTCAAAATACTAATGTTGTATGTTTTTATTTTTACAGACTCTAGTTCATAACTTGGGCTTTTTAAACTTTTGCTGGCTCCTGTCTCTCTTTTTTACCGTTTGACATTTGGTGAATCTTAACAGTCAGGCTTTAGATCACTTTGTTCTGAAATGCCTCCAAGATGAATTGTAATTTTGCACTCTGGACAAGAGTTAAACATTTGTAACCTTAGTTTTCAATTTGATATATGAATATGTTGTGTTGAAAAAAAATGATACAAATCTTTTGAGAGGCATACACAGCATATGCATTTTTATTTTGAGATTGGAGTTTTCAGAGTTCTGGTGTTTTTAGTATTCTTGTATCCAACTTACAAAAAGGAATTTTTGTATGTTCCATTTTGCAATTGTTCATTTGAGCCCAGCCATTAAGAGGGGGTTTGGATTATCAGTGATGAGAAGCTGTAGTCCGTGAAGGAGCAAGTCGAGATTGGAGGGGCTTCCTGGGCACCCAGCCCATGCTTATTTAAGCTGAGGAGATAGTTGGGGGTAGGGAGATTGAGTTGTAAACTGGAAGCAAGTACACCGTACATTTTGTTTTGCCCCAGTATGGCTGCAGATGTGCACAGATGGTGATGACTTTGCATGTTGTTAGGGATCATTGTGAGAGCCAAGAAGATGAAAAGTATGTGATAGAGAGAAAGTTGTATAGCTGCTAAGAGAAGACATGTAAAAATGGTGCCTCAAAAGTCTCTCTAGAGAGCTGATGGGTATGATATTTCAAGACAGAGTGTGAGCTTAAGCAGCATGCAGTCAGTTGATGCTTCATTTGAGATACTGTTGGGTAGAGAAAGGTAAGGAGTACTGCTCATGTTGAATAAGGGGGTTGCGATAGCTGAGCATTGATAGACTACAAGCAGGGTATGAGGCTAACTGAAGGTTCCTACTCAACAGCATTATCTTAAAAGTGAGATGTTCTTCATTCCACATTGCTGCAGTCCTAACTATTGGGTAGTCCGCTGTCCAGTCGTACCAGATACCAGAGAAATTATACGGCGGGGGTCGGGCATTAGACTGACGCGTCGACGCGTCCAGGGTACGGACCGCACCGACCGGCGTCATATCATGTTTGCCGCATGGTCCTCGATGCAGAAGCAGTTTTGCGAGTGCAGGTTTTTGTTCTGAATGTCGCTCCAGATTGGCCTCGCAACACTGGTACCCACTACTAGGGAGAGTCTGGAAGTTTGTTTCTTTTGCTTTGAGTTTCAGAGGGCAAGCTGTCAAAAAAAACTATTTCTTTTCTGATTTGGGTTTTGCATTGCATTGCCCGCAGTCAACCCCTCCCTCCTTCCCTCTGTGTTTTAGGTGGTTGTGTGTGTAGGAGGTTATATGCTGATATTTTTTATTTTATTTATATATATATTATTTTTATTTTTTTTTTGGGTTTTGTATTTTGGGCTTTTAGGGTTCTCTGACACCTGGGGCAATAAAGACTGAGGGTGATTCGTCATGCATGGTCATTACTGGCTGGCCCTACCGCCGCGACGCCCCGCCGCCCTGACCGACGCCGCCTACCATGGTATTCGGCTCTACGACACGACACACTACCCAATAGTTAGGACTGCAGCAATGTGGATCCTCGAACATCTACATTTATGGTAGGTACAAAACTGTACTTTTCCAGGGGTAGCTAGGTAATGGGGGGTCATTGTTATTTTTGGCTCCTTCTAAGAAGCATGAGGCTGGAGAGTGTGGGTCCTGACAATGTGAAAAATGAACTCTTGACTTAAAAACAAAAACAGTGAATGTGACACTGATTGTTTTAGCTTTTCATGAATTCTTGCGGAGAGGGGGGGGTTCAACTCCACACTCCTGCTGCTTATGTATACTAACTGCAAGATTGCAGAACTGCAGAGGAAGGAGAATAATCAAAGATGCACAACCTCAGACACCTGCTATTTATTTAATTTTATAATCTTTAAATGGAGTAGGCCTGTTGATATAAATGGAAAATGCTCTCCCCGAGG